>NC_062297.1:1292679-1592679 GCF_902655055.1 Lutra lutra | reverse complement strand
ATATATTTTTTTTTTGAAAAAAACATTTTGTGTATGCATGCTATACTGTAACAAAAAAAGGCAATAGGGGCACCTGGGTGGCTCAGTGGGTTAAAGCCTCTGCCTTTGGCTCGAGTCATGATCCCAGGGTCCTGGGATCAAGCCCCACATCAGGCTCTCTCCTCAGCTGGAAGCCTGCTTTGCCCTCTCTCTCTGCTTACTTATGATCTCTGCCTGTCAAATAAATAAACAAAATCTTTAAAAAAAAGGGGGGGGGGGCAATAGAACTATGTGACCAACTAGATGTAAAGGTAAAAGAAAAGTCCTAAAAGACTCCAGACTTCAGGGCGCCTGGGTGGCTCAGTGGGTTAAGCCGCTGCCTTCGGCTCGGGTCATGATCTCAGGGTCCTGGGATCGAGTCCCACATCGGGCTCTCTGCTCAGCAGGAAGCCTGTTTCCCTCTCTCTCTCTCTCTGCCTGCCTCTCCGTCTACTTGTGATCTCTCTCTGTCAAATAAATAAATAAAATCTTAAAAAAAAAAAAAAAAAAAAAAAAAAAGACTCCAGACTTCACATTTGGATGACAAAATCTTGCTACAGTCCGTAACATAACAAACACAAGGTCAAATAGGGAAGTGATCATAATATATATAATCCCTAAGTGATGAGGAAGAGATAAGAGAAATACAGGAGCTGGAGTTTAAAATACAAGTCTTTCCAAAGACAAAATTTTTAGGGACGACTGGGTGGCTCAGTCAGTTACATGTGTGCCTTCAGCTCACGTCATGATCCCAGGGTCCTGGTGTCTAGTCCCACACTGAGCTCCCTACTTAGCAGGGAGTTTGCTTCTCCCTCTCCCTGCCGCTCCCCATGCTTCTGCTCACTGTCTCTCTCTGACAAATAAATAAATAAAATGTTTTTAAAAAGAGGTAAAATTTTTAGGAACATCAGTAATTACAGAGTAGGTGTAGTCAAATAAAAATTAGGAAAACATAAAGTACAATTTGCTAGAAAAAAAAAAAGAAAAACAAGAAAGGAAACTGACCATTCCATAAACCAATAGACTCCAAAATATTCAAGTGATTCTAAAAATCCTTCTAAGTAAGCAGTACAAAACGGGAAAAGAGAAATCACAAACATTAAAGACATAAGGCAAGATCTGCTATATGAGATCATATAGCATATGAAGCATTTGCCAAAAACAACCCGCTTTCAAATTATGTCCTAAAATATACAGGTGTTAATCAAGCTGAGAAAATACTTATTACGGGTATTGGAAAAGATTCAGCAGTATGGGAGAAATTTCAGATTTTAAAAATAGGAGATGCAAATTTCCCTCCTAAGTATAATACCTTGATTATGTTTCTACTCCTTCCTAAACATTTGTTTCTTTCATATACAAAACCCAGAAGCAAATGGAAGGGAGGAAAATGTAAGGTGGGTTAACTCCAGGTTCCACCGAGTTCTGAAAGTTCAAACATAAGTGGAGGAGAAAGATGGCAGAGGAGTGAGGGACCCCATTTCAACTGGTCCCTTGAATTTAGCTGGCTATCTACCAAGCCGTTCTGAACACCCATGAAATCAGCCTGAGATTTAAAATTGTACATCTGGATTGATATGGGGGCAGAGGATCTTCAGTCAAGAGGTACAAAGGATAGAGTTGTGATTGCGAGGGCAGATCTGGGAGGATAAACAGAAGGGAGAGGGAGCCACCAGAAGCTAGCCATTGGAAAGTAACATAATATCAAGGGCAAAAGTGTCCTGCACCTGAGGACCAGCGATACCTTGGAGACCAGGGGTGGCAGGTCAGAAAAAGACTGATAACAGCACTCAAACAGAACACAGGGGCTTAAGGGACAAATTCTGGGGCCAGGCAGCTAGAGGCCCCGACCTCAGCCTGCAGGCCTTGGGGACTGGCCACTGGCACCACAGGTGCGACCCGAGCCCGCCCAGATCCAGATTGTTCGCAGTTTTGCAGACACAGAGAGTAGAGACAACTATTTATTCATGATGTATTTTTACCTGTAGGTAAGATGTGGCCAGATAGGAGTTAATGAGAAATTTCAGTGATAACTACCTTTCTCAAATGTTTTCATGCTATGAACTAGATAATAAAATAATTCTGTGTTCGCAAGGCTAGTTAAGCTTAAGTAGCATAAAATATATAACTTATACTACAGAATTCACTAAATACAAAGGAGTCTTTCTACAGCTCAGTAAGACGCAAATGGGAAGTTAGGAGGATTCCAGTTTGAACTCGGAGCAACAGAAAAAACTTTCTTCTCACAATATAATCGGGGATCCTAGAAAACTGTAAACCCATTATCTGTCATAAATACACACACTAAATACCATTTTCAGTATATCTTTTTACTGCACATCACGAGGTCTCTTTTATCTGTGTTTGAGTCTACTTTCATTCTACTTTTAAAGCCCTACTTTTATTTAAAATTTGAGGTTTTTGTAGATTTTTTTTAAATCTCCCTTTTATTTAAAATTTGAGGTTTTTGTAGATTTTATTCTATACCTATATACAAATGCACATAATAACATATTTTCTGATTCTGATCTAGTCCCAAAGTAACTTATGTAGGAAATGACATATAATACACAACAATACCATGATAAACACAGGATCAACTGGGACACAATGGGGGTAGTAAAAATAATCTCCGAATGATCAGACACAAATCAAGAGAAACATAGGAGTCTGGAGCTCAAAACAGAGGTTTGTTCAGTCAAAACCACAGTGAGATACCAACTCACACCAGTAACAACAGCTAAAATTAACAAGTCAGGAAACAACAGATGTTGGCAAGAATGCAGAGAAAGACGAACCTTCTCACACTGTTGGTGGGAAAGCAACCTGGTGCAGCCACTCTGGAAAACAGGATAGAGGTTCCTCAAAAAATTGAAAATACCCTGCAATCCAGCAATCACACTACTGGGTATTTACCCCAAAGATACAAAAGAAGTATCTTACTACAAAGATACTACGAAAGTAGTATCTTTGGGGTAAATGAAATGAAGGGCCATGTGCACCTGAATGTTTACAGCAGCAATGTCCAAAACAGCCAAACTATGGAAAAAGCCTAGATGCCCATCAACAGATAAATGGATAAAGAAGTGGTGTATATGTATATATATCTATACACACACACACACACACACACACACACACACACACACACACAATGGAATACTATGCACCCATCAAAAGAAATGAATTTTTACCATTTGCAACAACGTGGATGGAACTAGAGGGTATTATGCTGAGTGACATAAGTCAATCAGAGAAAGACAATTATCATATGATCTCTCTAACAGGAGGAATCTGAGAGGCAGGGCAGGGGGTCATGGTAGGGAAGGAAGGGGAAAACAATGAAACAAGATGGGGACCAGGGAAGAGGACAAACCGTAAAGGCTCTTAATCTCAGGAAACAAACTGGGGAGTGGGGGAGGGAAGGACAGGATGGCTGGGTGATGGATACTGGGGAGGGTATGTGCTATGGTGGGTGCTGTGAATTGTGTAAGACATGATTCAAAAGACCCGTACCACGGAAACAAGTAATACATTGTGTGTTAATAAATAAAAAGAAAAACAAACAAAAAAAAAACAAAAACAGAGGTTCATTCAAGGATAAAATTTCTGGAACCATCAAAACATAGGTCTGAGGGCGCCTGGGTGGCTCAGTGGGTTGAGCCGCTGCCTTCGGCTCAGGTCATGATCCCAGGTCCTGGGTTCGAGCCCCACATCGGGCTTTCTGCTCAGCAGGGAGCCTGCTTCCTCCTCTCTCTCTGCCTGCCTCTCTGCTTACTTGTGATTTCTCTCTGTCAAATAAATAAATAAAATCTTTAAAAAAAAAAACATAGGTCTGTCCCACAGTTCATCATTGTATTATAATAGTATTCCACAGGTAACTTACACTTTTCTTATTATATATCATTAGTACTATTCTATTTTTTGATATTATAAACGATGATGTAATTAATTGTATTAACCACATTCTAATTTTCTGTTATTTTATATTCTGACGTCTTGTAGGAGACCTTGCTAGCCTAAGAAACTTGCACCTATAAGGGTTTGCTAATTCTTAAAGGTAGTGAATTTGTAGTTGAGTCCACCTTTCATATACACACCAAGCAGTATCAAATCTCAACATCCAACCACCTCCTTATCTAACCTTCACATACTAAAACATTATTTCACCTTCCCAAAATCAACCTATGGCCAGGTCCAAAACAACTACAGATAGTCTCTATGCTCCAGAGCCTAGCGGAATTACTCAAACTATTCAATCCTAAAATGTTTTATCCCACCCTGTCTCACCTGCCCCAAGGAAACTCGGATAAAGGCTACGGCCTATGCCCTCCTCTTGCTTCCTGATCCTTACTAAGATTAATGCTTTCTCCTGTGGCCCTGTATGATGTGCTTTGACTCTTGTTTCTAGAGAAACTATAACTTTAAAACCTTTTAGTGGCACTGAACTCTCCAGGCTGTCATCCAGTCACTTTTCTACATTAAGACCTGGACATAAATTACAAATACCCATATATTTGTTCTACACTATTGTCAAAGATTTATTAATAGAAGACATGCACCTTTGAAATTTTAGTAACTTAAAATTTTAACCTTAGTACAATCTTATGCTACCAGCAGTGCACAAAGATGCCTGGTTCCTCATTCTTCACACATTTTGATTTTACCAAATCAGTTATATAAAAACAAATACATCACTATTTTATGACCTCAATTTATAAGTTAGATTAAACCCTTCTGAGTTACCATTCTGTAGGGTTTAATAGAAGACTAACTTGAAAACAGGTTGTGAAAGATGATTCTATCAGCATAGTAGGCATAGGACTCTTAAGTGCCATATATATTACTTTACAATTTTACATTAAATATTCATTATATTACACACATTATACTTAACACCATATCCTGAAATATAATTCAAAGTACCTTTTAAAAGAGCTAATGCTTTTAAATATGAAATAACAGGTATGAGTGGAGGGAAGCAAGATGGCAGAGTAGGGGACCCCATTTCAACTGGTCTCCTGAATTAAGCTGGATATCTGCCAGACCACTCTGAACACCCATGAAATCAACCTGAGATATAAGAAGATATATCTGGATCAATATCAACAGAGCATCTCCAGTAGCCGGTTTCGAGGTATGAACCAGGGAGCTGTGACTCTGCGGGCAGATATCAGAAGATAAACGGAAGGGGAAGGAGCCATCATAAGGGCTGGCATTGGGAAGGAGAAGTAACACAATAGCACAAAAATGTCCCGAGCTGGGGCCTGGGCACAGACTCACAATAATAGCTATGTGAAAAGGACTATAGAGCAGAGCCCCAGATTGAAGGCTGGAGCTGTGGAAGCACACGTGTGAACCAGGGGTGGCTTGCGGTTTTAGAAGTACTAAGGGCAAAAATGAATGAATGAATGAATGAATGAATGATTGAATGAATGAATGATAGATAGATAGATAGATAGATAGAAGTACTAAGGGCAGAGATGTGCCAGGACCTGGAAGCGAGGGCTGGGAGTGCTGCCTGGGTTGTAGGGCACACAACCCAGGTGGCTGTGGTTTTTAGCAGACCGACAGAAATGGGGACAATGTGGCCTGGAGAGCCAACCGAGGGGCAGACTGCGATCTCTCTGTTCTGACACAGAGGTTTCAATGAGGTCACTTCTGCTCTTACTCTTAGGGGGGACGTGGAAAGCCACCAGAGAAAGCCGCAAAAGCCCTTCAAAACCAGTTTTCACTGAACCCATCCCACCTCCCCATAGGTGGCAGGGCAATTCTGCCCAAACGGGGTTGCATGAGTAACAGCATGGCAGACCCCTCTCCTCAGAAGACAGGCTGGAAAAACAAGAGGCTGACAACCCTAAGGTCCCTATAAAACAGTTGCATCTTGCTTCAGTTGCGGTCAATAATTTGGACTCTACTCACCCCCTCAGTCACCCCTCAACAGAATAACTAAGAGGTGGAACCACCAACATAGGAAAAACTCACGAGTCTGTGACCTCTGTCACAGAACTAACGGATATGGATAAAAGCAAGATGTCAGAAATAAACTTCAGGGTAACAGGTGTGCAGACAATAGCTAGGACGGAGAAAACCACGAATGGCAAAATAGAGTCTCTAAAGGCAGAAGTGAGAGCTGATCTGGCAGAACTTAAAATGCTATCAATGAGATCCAGTCTAATCTAGATACTCTAACAGCCAGGCTAAATGAATCAGAAGATTGATTAGTGACAGAAAAGAAGGATAAGGAGAAGGCCTGGAACAAAGAGCTTTTCTGTTTCCATGAAAACAGAATTAGAGAAATAAATGATGCCATGAAACATTCCAATGCCAGAATTACTGGGATCCCTGAGGGGGTGGGGAAAGAGAGAGAACTAGAAAATATAGTTGAACAAATCGCAGATGAGAATTTCCCTAATCTGGAAAAGGAAACAAGCATTCCTGTACTAGAAGCAGAGAGGACCCCTCCCAAGATCAAGGAGAACAGACCAACGCCCCAGCATGTTATAGTGAAACTCCTCAATCTTAGAACCAAGAAACCATCTTAAGGGCAGCTAGGGGGAAGAGACTCCTTAGGTACGAAGGGAAGAACATCAGAATATTATCAGGCCTGTCCATGAGACCCAGCAAGCCAGAAAGGGATGGCAAGACATAGTCAGGGTACTAAATGAGAAGAATATGCACCCAAGAATTCTTTATCTGGCAAAGAACAGATGGAGAGATAAAGAGCTTCCAAGCCTGGCACAAACTGAGAATATGTGAAGACCAAGCCAGTCCTGCAAGAAATATTAAAAGGGTTCTATAAAAGAGAAAGACCCCAAGAGTGATATAGAACTCAGATATATAGAGACAATCTATAGAAACAAGGACTTCACAGGCAACATGATGACAATAAAATCATATCTTTCAATAATCACTCTAACATGAATGGCCTAGAAGCTCCCATAAAAGGGCACAGGGTTGCAGATTGGATAAAATGACAGGACCCATCCATATGCTGCCTAAAAGAGACTCATTCTGAACCTAGATACATCCAGACTGAAAGTGAAGGGATAGAGAACCATTTTTCATGCCAATGGACCTCAAAAGAAAGCTGAGGTAGTAATTCTCAGATCAGACAAATTAGATCTTAAGCTAAAGACAGTAGTTAGAGATACAGGACACTACATCAATTTTAAAGGGTCTATCCAACAATAATATCTAATAACTGTAAATATTTATGCCCCCAACACGGAAGCAGCCAACTATATCAGCCAACTGTTAATCAAAATAAAGAGCTATACTGATAAGAATACGTTAATTGTAGGGGATCTTAATGCCGCTCTCAGCAACAGACAGATCATCTAAGCAGAAATTCAACAAAGAAACAGGAGCTTTGAATGACAAACTGGACCAGATGGACCTCATTAATATATACAGAACATTCCCCCCTAAAACAACAGAATACTCATTCTTCTCGAGTGTACATGGAACTTTCTTCAGAATATACCACATACTGGGTCACAAATCAGGACTCAACCATACCAAAAGACTGAGATTATTCCCTATATATTCTCAGATCACAATACTTTAAAACTGGAATTCAATCACAAGAAAAAGTTTTGGGGGCGCTTGGGTGGCTAAGTGGGTTAAACCCTCTGCCTTCGGCTCAGGTCATGATCCCAGGGTCCGGGGATCGAGCCCCGCATCAGGCTCTCTGCTCAGCGGGGAGCCTACTTCCCCCTCTCTCTCTGCCTGCCTCTCTGTCAAATAAATAAATAAATCTTTAAAAAAAAAAAAAAAAAGTTTTGAAAAATTTTTTTGGTGGTGGCTTCCAATTCTTCTGAATCTCTAAGAGTGCACCTTGCCTGGACTGTGGTTGATATTTTCGACTGTACATCCTCTCAACCACAACTCGAGAATAACTAGGAGGAGGAACTCCCAACAAAGAAAACACCCAGAGCCTCTCCCACAGACTTAATGGATATGGATATAAGCAAGATGTCAGAAACAGACTTCAGGGCAAGAATTATGAGACAATAGCTAGGCTTGAGAAAACCATTAACAGCAGCATAGACTCTCTAAGGGCAGAAATGAGAGTTAATCAGGCCAAACTTAAAAATGAAATGCAGTCTAAACCAGATACTCTAACAACTAGGGTAAATGAGGCAGAAGAATGAATTAGTGATCTAGAAGATAAACTGATAGGAAGGAAGAGGAGGAGGCCTGGAGTAAACAGTTTAAAATCCATGAGAACAAACTTAGAGAAATCAATGACACTAGGAAACATTCCAATGTCAGAATTCTTGGGATCACTGAGGCAGTAAGGCGAAAGAGAAGACTAGGAGATATATTTTCAACAATACCATGAAATGTTACAATGTCAGAATTACTGGGATCCCTGAGGGGGCAGACAGAGAGACTAAAAGATGTATTTGAGCAAACTAGAGCTGAGAACTTCCCTAGCCTGGGGAAGGAAACCAGCATTTGCATCCTAGAGGCAGAGAAGACCCCTCCCAAGATCAAAGAGAACAGAAAACTCACAAATCTTAGAACAAAGGACGCCATCCAAGGGCAGTTAGGGGGAAGAGATTCCTTACATACAGCGTAGGGACATCAGAATAACGTCAGACCTATCCACAGAGACCTGGCAAAACAAAAAGGGCTGGCAAGACATATTCAGGTTATTAAATGAGAAGACCATGCAGCCAAGAACTCTTTATCTGGCAAGGCTGTCATTCAGAATGGATGGAGAGAAAACGAGCTTACGAGACTGGCAAAAGATGAAAGAATATGTGACCACTAAACCAGCTCTACAAGAAATATTAAGGGGGGATTCTATAAAAGGACAAAGACGCTGAGAAGAATATGGACCAGAAATTTACAGAGACAATCCACAGAAATAGGAACTGCACAGACAAGAGGATGACAATAAATCTGTGCCTTTCATTAGTAACCCTCAACGTGAACAGCCTAAATGCTGCCACAAAACAGACTGCATACAAAGACAGGACCCAACCATATGTTATCTAAGAGACTCATTCTGAACCAAAGATACATCCAGACTGAAATGGGATGGAGAACCATTTGTCATGCCAATAGGACTCAAAAGAAAGCAGGGCAGCAATTCTTGTATCAGACAAACTAGAATTTAAACCAAACACTGTAATAACAGATCCAGAGGGTACTCTATCATTCGTTAAGGGACTAACCAACAAGAAGATCTAACAACTGTAAATATCTATGCCGCCAACATAGGAAGAGCCAACTACATAACCCAACTGTTAACCAAAATAAAGAATCAGATTGACAATAATACATTAATAGTAGGAAATTTTAACACTGCATTCTCAGCACTGGACAGATCACCTAAACAGAAGATCAACAAAAACATAACTTTGAATGACACACTGGACCAGATAAACTTAGAAATATGTACAGAATAATCCACTCTAAAACAACAGAATAATCATTCTTCTTGAATCCACATGGAACTTCCTCCAAAAGAGACCACATACTGGGTTACAAATCAGGTCTCAACCAATACCAAAAGACTGAGATTATTCCCTGCATATTAGACGACAGTGGCTTGAAACTGTAACTCAGTCACAAGAAAAAGTTTTGAAAAATTCAAACACTTGATGGGCGCCTGGGTGGCTCAGTGGGTTAAGCCGCTGCCTTCGGCTCAGGTCATGATCTCAGGGTCCTGGAATCAAGTGCCGCATCGGGCTCTCTGCTCAGCAGGAGCCTGCTTCTCTCTCTCTCTCTCTCTCTGCCTGCCTGCCTCTCTGTCTGCTTGTGATCTCTCTCTGTCAAATAAACAAATAAAATCTTTAAAAAAAAAAAAAAAGAAAGAAAGGAAGGAAGAAAGAAAGAAAAATTAAAACACTTGGAAGCTAAAGACCATCCTGCTTAAGAACATTTGGGTCAACCAGGAAATCAAAGAACAACTTAAACAACTCATGAAAACCAATGAGAACGAAAGCATATCGGTCCAAAACCTATGGGCTATGGCAAAGGTGGTCCTACAGAAAAATCCCGAATACACAAACTACCTTTATACTTTCAAAGAATTGGAGAATAAAAAATTTAAGCCCAACCAATGCACAAAAAGGGTAATAATTAAGATCAGAGCGGAGATCAATGAATTACAAACCAGAGATACAGCCGAACACATCGACAAAAACCAGAAGTTGGTCCTCTGAAAGAATTAATGACACTAATAAACCACTGGCCAGACTTAACCAAAAAAGAGAAAGGACTCAAATTAATAAAATCAGGAATGAAAGGGGAAAGATCATGACTAACACCAATAAAATAGAAACAATTAACAGAAATTATCATCAACAGCTATATGCCAGTAAGCTAAGCAACCTAGGAGAAATGGATGCATTCCTAGAAACCTATAAACTTCTAAGACTGAAACGGGACAACTGACAACCTGAACAGACCAATGACCAATAACAAAATTGAAACATTAATTAAAAACCTCCCAAAAAACAAGAGTTTAGGGTCAGATGGCTTCCCACGGAAATTCTACCAAACATTCAAAGAAGAAATCATACCTACTCTACTGAAGCTGTTCCAAAAAACAGAAACAGAAGGAAAACTTCCAGACTCTTTCTATGAAGCCACCACTACCTTGATCCCAAAACCAGGCAAAGACCCATCAAAAAGGAGAACTTCAGACCAAGATCCCTGATGAATATAGAAGCTAAGATTCTCAACAAGATCCTAGCTATCAGGATCCAACAGTACATTAAAAAGATTATTTACCAAGACCAGGTGGGATTTATCCCTGGGACGCAAGCGTGGTTCAACATTCGCAAATCAATCAATGTGACAGAACAAATCAGTAAGAGAAGACAGAAGAACCACATGGTCCTCTCAACCGATGCAGAAAAGGCATCTGACAAAATACAGCATCCTTTCCTGATTAAAACTCTTCAAACTACAGGGATAGAGGGAACATTCCTCAACTTCATAAAATCCATCTATGAAAAACCCACGGTGGGTATCATTCTCAACGGGGAAAAGCTGAGAGCCTTTCCCTTAAGATCAGGAACACGACAGAGATGCCCACTCTCACCACTACTGTTCAACACAGTACTAGAAGTCCTAGCAACAGCAACTGGACAACAAAAGGAAATAAAAGGTATTCAAACTGGCAAAGAAGAAGTCAATCTCTCTCTTCTCAGATTACATGACACTCTTAGGTGGAAAATCAAAATTCTCCACCCTAACCCTAACCCTAACCCTAACCCATACAGCAATTCAGCAACATGGCAGAACACAAAATCAATGCACAGAAATCAGCTGCTTTCTTATACTCTAACAATGTGACTGTAGAAAGAGAAACCAGAGAAGCGAGAACCATAGATACCTTGCATCTATGCAACACCAGCACCAAGAACCATAAGATACCTTGGAAAAAACCTAACCGAAGAGGTGAAGGATATGTACTCTAGGAACTACAGAACACTCATGAAAGAAACTGAAGAAGACAAAAAGATGGAAAAACATTCCATGCTCACAGATCAGAAGGATAAACACTGTCAAAATGTCTATCCTCCCCAGAGCTATCCGTACTTTCAACACCATCCCCATCAAAATACCAGGGCATTTTTCAAAAACAATCCTAAAACTCGTAGGGAACCAGAAAAGACCCCAAACTGCCAAGGAAATGTTGAAAAAGATAACCAAATCTGGGGCATCACATCGCCTGGCTTCAAGCTTTATTACAAAGCTGCGATCACCAAGACAGCATGGTAATGGCACAAAAACAGACACACAGATGAATCAAATGGAACAGAGAGCCCAGATATGGACCCTCAACTCTATGGTCAACTAATCTCCCACACACCAGGAAAAAATACCCTTTGGAAAAAAGACAGTCTCTTCAACAAATGGTGCTGGGAAAACTGGAGAGCTATGTACAGAAGAACGAAAGTCGACCATCCACTTACAACATACACAAAGATAAACTCAAAATGGATGAAAGAACTCAACGTGAGGCAGGAATCCATCAAAATCCCATAGGAGAACATAGGCAGTAACCTCTTCGACATCGGCCACAGCAACTTCTTTCGAGACGTGTCTCCAAAGGCAAGGGAAGCAAAAGCAAAAATGAGCTTTTGGGAAACTTCATCAAGACAAAAAGCTTCTGCACAGCAAAGGAAATGGTCAACAAAACACAGAGGCAATCCATGGAATGGGAGAAAATATTTGCAAATGACATACAGACAAAGGGCTGATATCCAAGATCTATAAAGAACTTCTCAAATACAATCTTAAAAAAAGAAAGGTGAGGGCACCTGGGTGGCTCACTTGGTTAAGCAACTGCCTTCGGCTCAGCACTTGATCCTGGAGACCTGGGACTGACTGCCACATCGGGCTCCCTGCTCATCAGGGCATCTGCTCTTCCCTCTAACCCCCTCCCTCTATGCAGTTTCTCTCTCTCAAGGAAATAAGTAAACTATTTTTAAAAAGAACTTCTCAAACCCAATAGCCAAAAAACTAATAACCCAGTCAAAAAATGGGCATAAGACATTAACAGCCACTTCTCAAAAAAAAAAAAGACATAAAAAATGCCTAACAGAGGGACACCTGGGTGGCTCTGCCTTTGGCTCAGGTCATGGTCCCAGCGTCCTGGGATCAAGTCCCATATCGGGTTCCTTGCTCGGCAGGGAACCTGCTTCTCCCTCTGTCTCTGCCTGCCTCTCTGCCTACTTGTGATCTCTCTCTCTCTGACAAATAAATAAAATCTTTAAAAAAAAATGGCTAACAGATACATGAAAAAATGCTCAACATCACTAGCCATCAGGGAAAGACAAATCAAAATGACAATGAGACACCACCACAACCAGTTAGAATGGCAAGAATTAACAAGAAAGGAAAAAACAAGTGTTGGAATGGATGTGAAGAAAGGGGAATCCTCTTACATGTTGGTGAGAATGTCAAGTTGGTGCAGCCACTCTGGGAAACAGTATGGAGGTTATTCAAGATGTTAAGAATAGAGCTATCCTGTGACTCAGCAACTGCACTAGTGGGTATTTATCCCAAAGATACAGAGGTAGTGAAAAGAAGGGGCACAGGCTACCCCAATGTTTATAGCAGCAATGGCCACAGTTGCCAAACTGTGGAAAGAGTCAAGATACTCTTCAAAGGATGAACAGATATAGATGATATGGTCCATATATACAATGGAATGTTACTCAGCCATCAAAAAGTATGAATACCTAGCATTTGCATAAACATAGATGTAACCAGAGGGTATTATGCTAAGTGAAATAAGTCAAACAGAAAAAGACAATTATCATTTGTTTTCACAAATATATGGGACATAAGCAATAACACAGGACTATAAGGGAAGGGAGGGAAATCTAAAGGGGGAGAGATCAGAGAGGAAGATGAACTATGAGAACCCACAGACCCCAAGAAACAAGCTGGCAGTTTCAGAAGGGAGGAGAGTAGGAGAAGGGGATAACAGGGTGATGGTATTAAGAAGGGCACATGTTGTGATGAGCACTGTGTGTTACACCTATATAATGGCTAACTAAGCATAATAAAAAATACATATATACATACAACATATACATACTTACATAGTTTCACTTGGGGAAAAAAAAGTGTTAGAAAATCATAGGTTGGGGAACCTGGGTGACTGGGCATCAGTGGGTTAAAGCCTCTACCTTGGGCTCAGGTCATGATCTCAGGCTCCTGGGATGGAGCCCTGAATCGGGTTCTCTGCTCAGTGGGTAGCCTGCTTCCTACTCTCTCTCTGCCTGCCTCTCTGCCTACTTGTGATCTTTGTCTATCAAAAAAATAAATAAAATCTTAAAAAAAAAATAAATCATAGGTTAAGTCCTTACAAACTGGGCACTACTGTGATTCCTCCTTAGTCGCATGGTCATCTTGGTACAGGGCTCTCCACTGTGATTCAGGTCCTCTCTTGGCAATGGTGACATCAATTTCCCATCCTCTCTTGGTTCCTCCTTCATCAGAACAGTGCGAGGGCATATGACACCTTCTTTATCTAGGGCAGTTAGAAACAAATCTGAAAACAAACAAATCTATTCTCCCATCAAAGTCACCAAACTAACTCTCCCACTTCTGTACTTTAACCCACACATTGTCTCGTGGCCCTATTAAGCTTCACCTTTCTTCCGTAAAGTCTTATCCCTGGCCATTAGCCCCAAGCCCATCATCTTGGGACCAGCCCCATAGATCTGCAGTTTCTTCAGTTCTGGATTCTTCTCGATATCTTCCTCTGTAGGTTCTGGCTATAAAAACAAGGTTCAAAGAAGGAAACAAGTTACATATGTGTATGTATACACACATACAAATACGTATTTCAGGCAAGATCTAAACTTCCATTATCTGCAAATTATCTTGGTAAGTATCCCAAAAGAGATCACAGAGACTAAGGTCAATCAACAGTATACACTTATCTTTAACTATTTTAAGATTTATTTATTTATTTATTTATTTATTTATTTAAGGAGAAAGCGAGAGAGTCAACACAAACAGAGTGAGTGGGAAAGGGAAGGCAGCCTCCCGCTGAGCAAGGACCCTGATGTGGAGGTCGATTCGAGGACCTGAGATCGTGACCAAAGCCAAAAGCAGATAACTGACTTAGCCATCCAGGTGCCTCTCTTTTTAACTATTTATTCATGATGTATTTTTACCTGTAGGTAAGATGTGGCCAGATAGGAGTTAATGAGAAATTTCAGTGATAACTACCTTTCTCAAATGTTTTCATGCTATGAACTAGATAATAAAATAATTCTGTGTTCGCAAGGCTAGTTAAGCTTAAGTAGCATAAAATATATAACTTATACTACAGAATTCACTAAATACAAAGGAGTCTTTCTACAGCTCAGTAAGACGCAAATGGGAAGTTAGGAGGATTCCAGTTTGAACTCGGAGCAACAGAAAAAACTTTCTTCTCACAATATAATCGGGGATCCTAGAAAACTGTAAACCCATTATCTGTCATAAATACACACACTAAATACCATTTTCAGTATATCTTTTTACTGCACATCACGAGGTCTCTTTTATCTGTGTTTGAGTCTACTTTCATTCTACTTTTAAAGCCCTACTTTTATTTAAAATTTGAGGTTTTTGTAGATTTTTTTTAAATCTCCCTTTTATTTAAAATTTGAGGTTTTTGTAGATTTTATTCTATACCTATATACAAATGCACATAATAACATATTTTCTGATTCTGATCTAGTCCCAAAGTAACTTATGTAGGAAATGACATATAATACACAACAATACCATGATAAACACAGGATCAACTGGGACACAATGGGGGTAGTAAAAATAATCTCCGAATGATCAGACACAAATCAAGAGAAACATAGGAGTCTGGAGCTCAAAACAGAGGTTTGTTCAGTCAAAACCACAGTGAGATACCAACTCACACCAGTAACAACAGCTAAAATTAACAAGTCAGGAAACAACAGATGTTGGCAAGAATGCAGAGAAAGACGAACCTTCTCACACTGTTGGTGGGAAAGCAACCTGGTGCAGCCACTCTGGAAAACAGGATAGAGGTTCCTCAAAAAATTGAAAATACCCTGCAATCCAGCAATCACACTACTGGGTATTTACCCCAAAGATACAAAAGAAGTATCTTACTACAAAGATACTACGAAAGTAGTATCTTTGGGGTAAATGAAATGAAGGGCCATGTGCACCTGAATGTTTACAGCAGCAATGTCCAAAACAGCCAAACTATGGAAAAAGCCTAGATGCCCATCAACAGATAAATGGATAAAGAAGTGGTGTATATGTATATATATCTATACACACACACACACACACACACACACACACACACACACACACAATGGAATACTATGCACCCATCAAAAGAAATGAATTTTTACCATTTGCAACAACGTGGATGGAACTAGAGGGTATTATGCTGAGTGACATAAGTCAATCAGAGAAAGACAATTATCATATGATCTCTCTAACAGGAGGAATCTGAGAGGCAGGGCAGGGGGTCATGGTAGGGAAGGAAGGGGAAAACAATGAAACAAGATGGGGACCAGGGAAGAGGACAAACCGTAAAGGCTCTTAATCTCAGGAAACAAACTGGGGAGTGGGGGAGGGAAGGACAGGATGGCTGGGTGATGGATACTGGGGAGGGTATGTGCTATGGTGGGTGCTGTGAATTGTGTAAGACATGATTCAAAAGACCCGTACCACGGAAACAAGTAATACATTGTGTGTTAATAAATAAAAAAGAAAAACAAACAAAAAAAAAACAAAAAACAGAGGTTCATTCAAGGATAAAATTTCTGGAACCATCAAAACATAGGTCTGAGGGCGCCTGGGTGGCTCAGTGGGTTGAGCCGCTGCCTTCGGCTCAGGTCATGATCCCAGGTCCTGGGTTCGAGCCCCACATCGGGCTTTCTGCTCAGCAGGGAGCCTGCTTCCTCCTCTCTCTCTGCCTGCCTCTCTGCTTACTTGTGATTTCTCTCTGTCAAATAAATAAATAAAATCTTTAAAAAAAAAAACATAGGTCTGTCCCACAGTTCATCATTGTATTATAATAGTATTCCACAGGTAACTTACACTTTTCTTATTATATATCATTAGTACTATTTCTATTTTTTGATATTATAAACGATGATGTAATTAATTGTATTAACCACATTCTAATTTTCTGTTATTTTATATTCTGACGTCTTGTAGGAGACCTTGCTAGCCTAAGAAACTTGCACCTATAAGGGTTTGCTAATTCTTAAAGGTAGTGAATTTGTAGTTGAGTCCACCTTTCATATACACACCAAGCAGTATCAAATCTCAACATCCAACCACCTCCTTATCTAACCTTCACATACTAAAACATTATTTCACCTTCCCAAAATCAACCTATGGCCAGGTCCAAAACAACTACAGATAGTCTCTATGCTCCAGAGCCTAGCGGAATTACTCAAACTATTCAATCCTAAAATGTTTTATCCCACCCTGTCTCACCTGCCCCAAGGAAACTCGGATAAAGGCTACGGCCTATGCCCTCCTCTTGCTTCCTGATCCTTACTAAGATTAATGCTTTCTCCTGTGGCCCTGTATGATGTGCTTTGACTCTTGTTTCTAGAGAAACTATAACTTTAAAACCTTTTAGTGGCACTGAACTCTCCAGGCTGTCATCCAGTCACTTTTCTACATTAAGACCTGGACATAAATTACAAATACCCATATATTTGTTCTACACTATTGTCAAAGATTTATTAATAGAAGACATGCACCTTTGAAATTTTAGTAACTTAAAATTTTAACCTTAGTACAATCTTATGCTACCAGCAGTGCACAAAGATGCCTGGTTCCTCATTCTTCACACATTTTGATTTTACCAAATCAGTTATATAAAAACAAATACATCACTATTTTATGACCTCAATTTATAAGTTAGATTAAACCCTTCTGAGTTACCATTCTGTAGGGTTTAATAGAAGACTAAACTTGAAAACAGGTTGTGAAAGATGATTCTATCAGCATAGTAGGCATAGGACTCTTAAGTGCCATATATATTACTTTACAATTTTACATTAAATATTCATTATATTACACACATTATACTTAACACCATATCCTGAAATATAATTCAAAGTACCTTTTAAAAGAGCTAATGCTTTTAAATATGAAATAACAGGTATGAGTGGAGGGAAGCAAGATGGCAGAGTAGGGGACCCCATTTCAACTGGTCTCCTGAATTAAGCTGGATATCTGCCAGACCACTCTGAACACCCATGAAATCAACCTGAGATATAAGAAGATATATCTGGATCAATATCAACAGAGCATCTCCAGTAGCCGGTTTCGAGGTATGAACCAGGGAGCTGTGACTCTGCGGGCAGATATCAGAAGATAAACGGAAGGGGAAGGAGCCATCATAAGGGCTGGCATTGGGAAGGAGAAGTAACACAATAGCACAAAAATGTCCCGAGCTGGGGCCTGGGCACAGACTCACAATAATAGCTATGTGAAAAGGACTATAGAGCAGAGCCCCAGATTGAAGGCTGGAGCTGTGGAAGCACACGTGTGAACCAGGGGTGGCTTGCGGTTTTAGAAGTACTAAGGGCAAAAATGAATGAATGAATGAATGAATGAATGATTGAATGAATGAATGATAGATAGATAGATAGATAGATAGATAGAAGTACTAAGGGCAGAGATGTGCCAGGACCTGGAAGCGAGGGCTGGGAGTGCTGCCTGGGTTGTAGGGCACACAACCCAGGTGGCTGTGGTTTTTAGCAGACCGACAGAAATGGGGACAATGTGGCCTGGAGAGCCAACCGAGGGGCAGACTGCGATCTCTCTGTTCTGACACAGAGGTTTCAATGAGGTCACTTCTGCTCTTACTCTTAGGGGGGACGTGGAAAGCCACCAGAGAAAGCCGCAAAAGCCCTTCAAAACCAGTTTTCACTGAACCCATCCCACCTCCCCATAGGTGGCAGGGCAATTCTGCCCAAACGGGGTTGCATGAGTAACAGCATGGCAGACCCCTCTCCTCAGAAGACAGGCTGGAAAAACAAGAGGCTGACAACCCTAAGGTCCCTATAAAACAGTTGCATCTTGCTTCAGTTGCGGTCAATAATTTGGACTCTACTCACCCCCTCAGTCACCCCTCAACAGAATAACTAAGAGGTGGAACCACCAACATAGGAAAAACTCACGAGTCTGTGACCTCTGTCACAGAACTAACGGATATGGATAAAAGCAAGATGTCAGAAATAAACTTCAGGGTAACAGGTGTGCAGACAATAGCTAGGACGGAGAAAACCACGAATGGCAAAATAGAGTCTCTAAAGGCAGAAGTGAGAGCTGATCTGGCAGAACTTAAAATGCTATCAATGAGATCCAGTCTAATCTAGATACTCTAACAGCCAGGCTAAATGAATCAGAAGATTGATTAGTGACAGAAAAGAAGGATAAGGAGAAGGCCTGGAACAAAGAGCTTTTCTGTTTCCATGAAAACAGAATTAGAGAAATAAATGATGCCATGAAACATTCCAATGCCAGAATTACTGGGATCCCTGAGGGGGTGGGGAAAGAGAGAGAACTAGAAAATATAGTTGAACAAATCGCAGATGAGAATTTCCCTAATCTGGAAAAGGAAACAAGCATTCCTGTACTAGAAGCAGAGAGGACCCCTCCCAAGATCAAGGAGAACAGACCAACGCCCCAGCATGTTATAGTGAAACTCCTCAATCTTAGAACCAAGAAACCATCTTAAGGGCAGCTAGGGGGAAGAGACTCCTTAGGTACGAAGGGAAGAACATCAGAATATTATCAGGCCTGTCCATGAGACCCAGCAAGCCAGAAAGGGATGGCAAGACATAGTCAGGGTACTAAATGAGAAGAATATGCACCCAAGAATTCTTTATCTGGCAAAGAACAGATGGAGAGATAAAGAGCTTCCAAGCCTGGCACAAACTGAGAATATGTGAAGACCAAGCCAGTCCTGCAAGAAATATTAAAAGGGTTCTATAAAAGAGAAAGACCCCAAGAGTGATATAGAACTCAGATATATAGAGACAATCTATAGAAACAAGGACTTCACAGGCAACATGATGACAATAAAATCATATCTTTCAATAATCACTCTAACATGAATGGCCTAGAAGCTCCCATAAAAGGGCACAGGGTTGCAGATTGGATAAAATGACAGGACCCATCCATATGCTGCCTAAAAGAGACTCATTCTGAACCTAGATACATCCAGACTGAAAGTGAAGGGATAGAGAACCATTTTTCATGCCAATGGACCTCAAAAGAAAGCTGAGGTAGTAATTCTCAGATCAGACAAATTAGATCTTAAGCTAAAGACAGTAGTTAGAGATACAGGACACTACATCAATTTTAAAGGGTCTATCCAACAATAATATCTAATAACTGTAAATATTTATGCCCCCAACACGGAAGCAGCCAACTATATCAGCCAACTGTTAATCAAAATAAAGAGCTATACTGATAAGAATACGTTAATTGTAGGGGATCTTAATGCCGCTCTCAGCAACAGACAGATCATCTAAGCAGAAATTCAACAAAGAAACAGGAGCTTTGAATGACAAACTGGACCAGATGGACCTCATTAATATATACAGAACATTCCCCCCTAAAACAACAGAATACTCATTCTTCTCGAGTGTACATGGAACTTTCTTCAGAATATACCACATACTGGGTCACAAATCAGGACTCAACCATACCAAAAGACTGAGATTATTCCCTATATATTCTCAGATCACAATACTTTAAAACTGGAATTCAATCACAAGAAAAAGTTTTGGGGGCGCTTGGGTGGCTAAGTGGGTTAAACCCTCTGCCTTCGGCTCAGGTCATGATCCCAGGGTCCGGGGATCGAGCCCCGCATCAGGCTCTCTGCTCAGCGGGGAGCCTACTTCCCCCTCTCTCTCTGCCTGCCTCTCTGTCAAATAAATAAATAAATCTTTAAAAAAAAAAAAAAAAGTTTTGAAAAATTTTTTTGGTGGTGGCTTCCAATTCTTCTGAATCTCTAAGAGTGCACCTTGCCTGGACTGTGGTTGATATTTTCGACTGTACATCCTCTCAACCACAACTCGAGAATAACTAGGAGGAGGAACTCCCAACAAAGAAAACACCCAGAGCCTCTCCCACAGACTTAATGGATATGGATATAAGCAAGATGTCAGAAACAGACTTCAGGGCAAGAATTATGAGACAATAGCTAGGCTTGAGAAAACCATTAACAGCAGCATAGACTCTCTAAGGGCAGAAATGAGAGTTAATCAGGCCAAACTTAAAAATGAAATGCAGTCTAAACCAGATACTCTAACAACTAGGGTAAATGAGGCAGAAGAATGAATTAGTGATCTAGAAGATAAACTGATAGGAAGGAAGAGGAGGAGGCCTGGAGTAAACAGTTTAAAATCCATGAGAACAAACTTAGAGAAATCAATGACACTAGGAAACATTCCAATGTCAGAATTCTTGGGATCACTGAGGCAGTAAGGCGAAAGAGAAGACTAGGAGATATATTTTCAACAATACCATGAAATGTTACAATGTCAGAATTACTGGGATCCCTGAGGGGGCAGACAGAGAGACTAAAAGATGTATTTGAGCAAACTAGAGCTGAGAACTTCCCTAGCCTGGGGAAGGAAACCAGCATTTGCATCCTAGAGGCAGAGAAGACCCCTCCCAAGATCAAAGAGAACAGAAAACTCACAAATCTTAGAACAAAGGACGCCATCCAAGGGCAGTTAGGGGGAAGAGATTCCTTACATACAGCGTAGGGACATCAGAATAACGTCAGACCTATCCACAGAGACCTGGCAAAACAAAAAGGGCTGGCAAGACATATTCAGGTTATTAAATGAGAAGACCATGCAGCCAAGAACTCTTTATCTGGCAAGGCTGTCATTCAGAATGGATGGAGAGAAAACGAGCTTACGAGACTGGCAAAAGATGAAAGAATATGTGACCACTAAACCAGCTCTACAAGAAATATTAAGGGGGGATTCTATAAAAGGACAAAGACGCTGAGAAGAATATGGACCAGAAATTTACAGAGACAATCCACAGAAATAGGAACTGCACAGACAAGAGGATGACAATAAATCTGTGCCTTTCATTAGTAACCCTCAACGTGAACAGCCTAAATGCTGCCACAAAACAGACTGCATACAAAGACAGGACCCAACCATATGTTATCTAAGAGACTCATTCTGAACCAAAGATACATCCAGACTGAAATGGGATGGAGAACCATTTGTCATGCCAATAGGACTCAAAAGAAAGCAGGGCAGCAATTCTTGTATCAGACAAACTAGAATTTAAACCAAACACTGTAATAACAGATCCAGAGGGTACTCTATCATTCGTTAAGGGACTAACCAACAAGAAGATCTAACAACTGTAAATATCTATGCCGCCAACATAGGAAGAGCCAACTACATAACCCAACTGTTAACCAAAATAAAGAATCAGATTGACAATAATACATTAATAGTAGGAAATTTTAACACTGCATTCTCAGCACTGGACAGATCACCTAAACAGAAGATCAACAAAAACATAACTTTGAATGACACACTGGACCAGATAAACTTAGAAATATGTACAGAATAATCCACTCTAAAACAACAGAATAATCATTCTTCTTGAATCCACATGGAACTTCCTCCAAAAGAGACCACATACTGGGTTACAAATCAGGTCTCAACCAATACCAAAAGACTGAGATTATTCCCTGCATATTAGACGACAGTGGCTTGAAACTGTAACTCAGTCACAAGAAAAAGTTTTGAAAAATTCAAACACTTGATGGGCGCCTGGGTGGCTCAGTGGGTTAAGCCGCTGCCTTCGGCTCAGGTCATGATCTCAGGGTCCTGGAATCAAGTGCCGCATCGGGCTCTCTGCTCAGCAGGAGCCTGCTTCTCTCTCTCTCTCTCTCTCTGCCTGCCTGCCTCTCTGTCTGCTTGTGATCTCTCTCTGTCAAATAAACAAATAAAATCTTTAAAAAAAAAAAAAAGAAAGAAAGGAAGGAAGAAAGAAAGAAAAATTAAAACACTTGGAAGCTAAAGACCATCCTGCTTAAGAACATTTGGGTCAACCAGGAAATCAAAGAACAACTTAAACAACTCATGAAAACCAATGAGAACGAAAGCATATCGGTCCAAAACCTATGGGCTATGGCAAAGGTGGTCCTACAGAAAAATCCCGAATACACAAACTACCTTTATACTTTCAAAGAATTGGAGAATAAAAATTTAAGCCCAACCAATGCACAAAAAGGGTAATAATTAAGATCAGAGCGGAGATCAATGAATTACAAACCAGAGATACAGCCGAACACATCGACAAAAACCAGAAGTTGGTCCTCTGAAAGAATTAATGACACTAATAAACCACTGGCCAGACTTAACCAAAAAGAGAAAGGACTCAAATTAATAAAATCAGGAATGAAAGGGGAAAGATCATGACTAACACCAATAAAATAGAAACAATTAACAGAAATTATCATCAACAGCTA
The DNA here is from genome assembly GCF_902655055.1 of Lutra lutra. NCBI lineage: Eukaryota > Metazoa > Chordata > Mammalia > Carnivora > Mustelidae > Lutra > Lutra lutra. Next base: position 1,569,647 of record NC_062297.1, on the reverse strand, counting down.
TATGCCAGTAAGCTAAGCAACCTAGGAGAAATGGATGCATTCCTAGAAACCTATAAACTTCTAAGACTGAAACGGGACAACTGACAACCTGAACAGACCAATGACCAATAACAAAATTGAAACATTAATTAAAAACCTCCCAAAAAACAAGAGTTTAGGGTCAGATGGCTTCCCACGGAAATTCTACCAAACATTCAAAGAAGAAATCATACCTACTCTACTGAAGCTGTTCCAAAAAACAGAAACAGAAGGAAAACTTCCAGACTCTTTCTATGAAGCCACCACTACCTTGATCCCAAAACCAGGCAAAGACCCATCAAAAAGGAGAACTTCAGACCAAGATCCCTGATGAATATAGAAGCTAAGATTCTCAACAAGATCCTAGCTATCAGGATCCAACAGTACATTAAAAAGATTATTTACCAAGACCAGGTGGGATTTATCCCTGGGACGCAAGCGTGGTTCAACATTCGCAAATCAATCAATGTGACAGAACAAATCAGTAAGAGAAGACAGAAGAACCACATGGTCCTCTCAACCGATGCAGAAAAGGCATCTGACAAAATACAGCATCCTTTCCTGATTAAAACTCTTCAAACTACAGGGATAGAGGGAACATTCCTCAACTTCATAAAATCCATCTATGAAAAACCCACGGTGGGTATCATTCTCAACGGGGAAAAGCTGAGAGCCTTTCCCTTAAGATCAGGAACACGACAGAGATGCCCACTCTCACCACTACTGTTCAACACAGTACTAGAAGTCCTAGCAACAGCAACTGGACAACAAAAGGAAATAAAAGGTATTCAAACTGGCAAAGAAGAAGTCAATCTCTCTCTTCTCAGATTACATGACACTCTTAGGTGGAAAATCAAAATTCTCCACCCTAACCCTAACCCTAACCCTAACCCATACAGCAATTCAGCAACATGGCAGAACACAAAATCAATGCACAGAAATCAGCTGCTTTCTTATACTCTAACAATGTGACTGTAGAAAGAGAAACCAGAGAAGCGAGAACCATAGATACCTTGCATCTATGCAACACCAGCACCAAGAACCATAAGATACCTTGGAAAAAACCTAACCGAAGAGGTGAAGGATATGTACTCTAGGAACTACAGAACACTCATGAAAGAAACTGAAGAAGACAAAAAGATGGAAAAACATTCCATGCTCACAGATCAGAAGGATAAACACTGTCAAAATGTCTATCCTCCCCAGAGCTATCCGTACTTTCAACACCATCCCCATCAAAATACCAGGGCATTTTTCAAAAACAATCCTAAAACTCGTAGGGAACCAGAAAAGACCCCAAACTGCCAAGGAAATGTTGAAAAAGATAACCAAATCTGGGGCATCACATCGCCTGGCTTCAAGCTTTATTACAAAGCTGCGATCACCAAGACAGCATGGTAATGGCACAAAAACAGACACACAGATGAATCAAATGGAACAGAGAGCCCAGATATGGACCCTCAACTCTATGGTCAACTAATCTCCCACACACCAGGAAAAAATACCCTTTGGAAAAAAGACAGTCTCTTCAACAAATGGTGCTGGGAAAACTGGAGAGCTATGTACAGAAGAACGAAAGTCGACCATCCACTTACAACATACACAAAGATAAACTCAAAATGGATGAAAGAACTCAACGTGAGGCAGGAATCCATCAAAATCCCATAGGAGAACATAGGCAGTAACCTCTTCGACATCGGCCACAGCAACTTCTTTCGAGACGTGTCTCCAAAGGCAAGGGAAGCAAAAGCAAAAATGAGCTTTTGGGAAACTTCATCAAGACAAAAAGCTTCTGCACAGCAAAGGAAATGGTCAACAAAACACAGAGGCAATCCATGGAATGGGAGAAAATATTTGCAAATGACATACAGACAAAGGGCTGATATCCAAGATCTATAAAGAACTCCTCAAACTCAACACCCAAAAAAGCAGATAGTCATGTTAAAAAATGGGCACAAGACATGAACAGATAATTCTCCAAAGAAGATATACAAATGGCCAACAGACACATGAAAAAATGTTCATCATTAGCCATCAGCAAGATGCAAATCAAAACCACAGCGATACCACCTTACACCAGTTAGAATGGCAAAAATTAACAAGACAAGAAACAAGTGTTGGAGAGAATGTGGAGAAGAGGGAACTCTCTTACACTGTTGGCGGACTGCAAGTTGGTGCAGCCACTTTGGAAACAATGTGGAGGTTCCTCAAAAAATTAAAAACTCTATCACCCTGCAATTGCACAACTGGGTATTTACCCCAAAGATACAAATGTAGTTAAAAGACCCCAATGTTTACAGCAGCAATGCCACAATAGCCAAACTGTGGAAAAAGCCAAGATGCCCTTCAACAGATGAATGGATAAAGAAGATGTGGTCCACATATACAATGGAATATTACTCAGACATCAGAAAGGATGAATAGCCAACTTCTGCATCAACATGGATGGGACTGGAGGAGAATATGCTAGTGAAATAAGTCAATTATCTGATGGTTTCACTTACTTGTGGAACATAAGGAATAGCACAGAGGACATGAGAAGGAAGCGAAAATGAAGGGGGAGGGAAATCAGAGGAGTAGATGAACCATGAGAGACTATGGACTCCTGGAAACTGAGGGTTTCAAAGGGGAGGGGCTGGGGGATGGGTGAGCCCAGTGATGGGTATTAAGGAGGGTGCATATTGCATGGAGAGGTGGGTGTTATACAAACAATGAATCATGGAACACTGCATCAAAAACTATGACATACTACATGACTAACTATATGGTGACTAACAACATAATAAAAATTTAAAAATTTTTTAAAAATGAAATAATAGGTATTATTCTTATCCTTTCAAAAATCTTACTATGCATTCTTCTATTACATATACCTAGCTCCAAATTGGAAAAAAAAAGATATCATTCCCAATTTGTCACTGCATTTACTTCTTTTGTGCTTCATGCAGAACTTATTTATAATTTTTTTTCCTCTTAATGTTCTGGAAGTACAATTTGTTTTGGTAACCATACAGTTTTAAGAATTTTTAAGACCTTTCCCACAAACTGGACAATCTCATTCTCAAGAAAAAGTATCTAAAGATTCCTTGATTTTGAAAAAATTTTGTACCCTTAACTGATAACTACTACTTTTGAAAAAATTTTACTGATTCCCAAATTATTAGCTCACTTTTCTTTAGATAATTATCAGATGCTTCCTTGTTTGAAGAACTAAAGTACTAATGCAGAATCTATCCAAATTGCAGTAATCTGAGCTAGATCACCATCTTTCTTCCTTCTACAGCCAATTATTAAAATATTTCAAAATTTAGTATTAATTTTACTCAGAAAGTATCTAAGAACAAACAGCATTATCCTTTTCTTTTTTAGTTAACATATAATGTATTACTTGCTTCAGGGGTACAGGTCTGTGAATCATCAGGCTTAAAGGATTCACACCACTCACCATAGCACATAGCTTCCCCCGTGTCCACCACCCAGCCACCCCATCTCTCTCCCCGCAAACTGCATTATCCTAATGCAATATATTTTAGAAGCACAAATATCCAAAATTTAATGAGAACATATGTGGACACACGAAACGGGGTTTTTTTGGTCATTGTTGTTGTTTTTTAAAGATTTTACTTATTTGAGAAAGTAAGCGCAAGCAGGGGATCGGCAGAGGGAAAAACAGACAACCCCGGGAGCAGGAAGCCCGATGAAGGACTTAATCCCAGGACCCTAAGATCATCACCTGAGCCAAAGGCAGATAACTGACTGAGACACACAGAGGTCCTCACAAAACAGGTTTAGCAAGATAGGAAATTAAGTCTCTCTTGTCTGTATTTTTAATTTTCTGATACTACATTGTTTGACACATGAAAACCCCTGTCTGGATGGGGAGAGACTGCTCCTCTGAGGCTAGCCAATTCTTTGAAATACCAAAGAACCCAGCAAAGAGTTTGCATTTCATACTCAAACCAACCAATCGAGGGCTATACCTTCAGTTAGGCTTTGGCACAAGAGGACGTAATATTCCTCTGCCTTAATCATCCCAGAGCCAGGTACCAGGCAGAAAGGAAACAGGAGTGTTCCAATAGATTAGAGTCCACCAAAACTGTTCAAACCAGTCAATCCTAAACCATTTCCCTACTGTGGAACCCCAGTAAGACATGATCTAGGCTTTCCCCTTACCCTGTTCCTACAACCTGACCCATGCTTTTGCTTTGTACTATGGCCCTCTGTGGCAAGTCTCCTGAGTATAACTTTTTCCCAAGCTTCCCTTGTGGCTGACTATCCATCTCGTAAAAGAACACAGAACAAAACTAACAATTAAAAAAAATAGACAATACAGAGTCTATGTGAATCAACCCAAGATTCAAGAAAACCCCTAAAACTGTATTAAAAAGAGGGGTGTCGGGGTGCCTGGGTGGCTCAGTGGGTTAAGCCGCTGCCTTCGGCTCAGGTCATGATCTCAGGGTCGTGGGATCGAGCCTCGCATCGGGCTCTCTGCTCAGCGGGGAGCCTGCTTCCTCCTGCCTCTCTGCCTGCTTGTGATCTCTCTCTGTCAAATAAATAAATAAAATCTTTAAAAAAAAAAAAAAAGAGGGGTGTCTGCATGGCTCAGTCAGTTAGGCCCTTGGTTTCAGTTCAAGTCCATGATCTCATGAGACCCATGTCAGGCCCTTTATCTCTGTCCCTCCCCCTGCTAATATGGTTTTTCTCAAAGAAATAATATCTTTTTTAAAAAAACTATATTAAAAGAATATGTTTTTAAAATGTGTAAAAACAAAACTAGCAGAACAAAAATATTACAAACAATACCCATAAAAATAAAATAACTCATTCATTTTCAAATAAATCCATCTTGAACCAACTATACATGAAAAAAAAAGAATGCCTTATAGATATGAACTGAACAAGTCCTAGATAAACTTTGAAGTTTTGGGGGAAAAAAAGGCACTCACATCAGGTTGTAGTCTTTTTGCCCGCCGACTATAGCTAGTAAACTTGGAAGGCTGCACAGACTGTCTAAAGGGAATGCTGTGGGGTTTGTATTCCTTGTCTTTTTCCTCATTGTCAAATGGGTGAGTGTTACACTGCTGGGAACATGAGAAAACCTAAGATCAGGAATTCAGTCACATTCATAATCAGCAAATAATGAAATGATTCCTTTATCTTAAATCTCTAACAATGAAAGCTGTACTTCCTTCTTAATTACACAAATTTACCCTTTATATTTTCTGTGATAAAAGCACACATACAATGAGAATTCTTCTACATATTTGCTTATGTATAAGCAGTAAAGCATAGTGAACTGTCTTTGGAAACAACTACCAGATTTGAACCTAGGCTTCTATTCTTATTTTGTTTGCCTTGTGCTGTTCTAATACCTTTGTCAGAAAAGTGGACAATATAAATATCAAATACAACAGAATTACACAGATTAAGTAAAAGAGCCATTTATAAATATTCACATATACACAGTTTTACAAAATGCCCTGAAAATAATAAAACTTAAAAACGTTATTTTAGATACCCAGCCAAATTAGTTCCCACTCAAGTTAAACCCAGTCTCAAAATATTATCCTTAAACTAACTCTCTTTTATCTGCACTACCCTTAAAAACCTTAGTAATTCCATAAGATAATTATCTTTATCACAGAGGATGCTTTTGTCTTATACTTTGATAGCCACTCCATAAAAATATCCTAGTAACCTTCAAGAGAGGAAGACAGAAAAAACAATCCTCCAATTCTCACATACCTGCTCTAGCAGATCTAAAACTTCTTCAAAATATACTTCATACTTCTCAAACTGAACAATATTTTCCAGAGCCAATTCCCAAAATTTCCATTAATGTACCTAAAGATTCTAAACCTTGACTGCTCAGGAAGAAGCTCAATCCAGAAAAAGAAGACAAGAGTAGAAAGCAAAATCATATTAGGCCCCAAATCAGCTAAGAGCCCTCACCACAAGGTTGGCTCCGGACTGAAACATTTCATAGGGATAAATGATGCGCTCATAATGAGATCGTAGCAGGGAGCCAATATTTTTGCCTGGCGGATAGTTGAGTCGTTGGGCAACTCGGGCCCAACGACGGTCTTTGCAAATGGCTTCATAGCCACCTTCCTCCATCACAATCTGCAAGGATAAGAAAGGTGTAAATTAACTGTAGCAAACTAAGAGACCTAAACAACAGCAGTGAGGGTTAAATATGAGGACTGTGCACTCCCACCTATATCAATTGTTCCAAGGTGAAAAGATTTTGTAAAGAAATATGGGCAAGCTCTGTGTTGTGTCCTTTCCTGCTTAGAGACACAAAATTTCAACCACAGGGTTTCCTACCCAGGGGTTTTTACTTCTTTTTCCTTTTTATTTATTTATTTTTTTTTTAGATTTTTTTTTTATTTATTTATTTGACAGAGAGAGATCACAAGTAGACAGAGAGGCAGGCAGAGAGAGGGAGGGAAGCAGGCTTCTTGCTGAGCAGAGAGCCCGATGCGGGACTCGATCCCAGGACCCTGAGATCATGACCCGAGCCGAAGGCAGTGGCTTAACCCACTGAGCCACCCAGGCGCCCCTCTTTTTCCTTTTTAAAGCAGAAGTACTCTCACCTTACTAAGGCTGTAGAGATCCAAGATCCGCCGTTCCACATTGGGAATTTTTAATGAGGAACCTTGGATTTCCCAGAATTTTGCAATCTGATCCAAATAGTTCAGTTTTACTCTGGTCTGAGCCTGGGAAAGAGAGAGTCCTATAAGACTGGTTTACTCCTTAACCTGACTGTGGTCCAATGTGACTTGAATGAACAAGTATTGTTGCGTACATTTACAGTGCCCTACTAGGCTAGAATCTACATTTCACTATCTTACCACTAGTGTCTAACAAAGGCTCAACTAAGCTGATTTTTCAATCTAAAAAGAGAGCTCAAAGATTGATGCCTCAAAGTCAAAATCTTTCATCCCTAAATCTAAAGCACCATCCTTAGGTTTAGTAAAGGAAAGGCTAAGCAAGACCATTTAGGCTTAATCTAATATCTTCCTTACAGCATGCTGTAGTCTATATACACTGAAAAAAATGAAGTATTTTTCTATGTTATGTCAAAAATTTCCATAATTTCTGAATTACTCTTCTCTTATGCTAAGTCATTTTGGAATTTCTAATTTTTAACTAAGGCCAAAACTCATAATAGCAAAAGAAAATACCACATCATTCATAAACTTTCCATACTACTACTACTACTAAGTACTACTTAGTAGTACTAAGTACTACTAAGCTGAATATGCAGGCTGTTGACTGCTTTAAAAAATAAAATTTGTCTTTCCTAATTACTCTGACCCATATCAAATACAATCCATCTTATTCAAGAACTTATATACTACCACCAGTCAAGTGGAAAATTTAGTTGACCATGTATCTGTCCTGAACTTTGCTCTTATGAAGAAATCAGGGAAATTCCACAATGATAAAATATGTTGGCACTGGCAGGAAAAAAATCTGTCTTCTTGCTATCCTAATTTTAGCCCATTCTATGGCAGAAAAATACGTCATTCAATTCTGAAAAAAAAAAACCTCTTCTTCATGTGCTGTCATTTTGCAGAAGACTTTATAAGAGATGAATATTCCGGGAAAAAATGGAACTGGGGTTAGAATCAAATATTATCTCCTTAAAAAACGTGTATGGTTAACTACAGTTACATAAGTATTAGTAAAGCATGATCAGAGCTCAAATTCCTGCAAAATCACATGACTTTCCATTTTACCTCCAGTTCATTTAGCCTCTGAATGCGAGGTGTGAATCTGAAGTTGTCAACTTCTACTGCAAAGGGAGGTTGCCAGTCCTAGAAGAAAATAAAAGATCTTATTATGGCATAGCAAAGGATAAAGATCGCAAGAACTAGAACCATTTGTTTTCAGTATAATATTCCTCCCTTTTAAGAGGTTGCTATTTTTTGCTATTTTTTGGTTGCTATTTTTTGCTCCTAAACGTTCAAATGGTTGCCACTTTAATATCAAATAAATGAAAAAGAAAAACAGCAACAACAACAATAAAAAAACACCTCTGAAACGCCTTGATACGTGTCCTCCAACAAAACAAGGGGAAAAAACAAAACAAATCCTGAGAAAGGGCCTAAAAGATTAATTTGAAAGTAATGAAGCACACCTCAATGTGGACTCACTTGTTTGGGTTCTTATTAAAGTGAAGAAAAATGTAACTTGGATCAGAAGTGATTCTGAAAGCTGGATCACTATTTATTCGCACTCCCAACAGTGTTTTAAGAAGAGAATCATAATTCGTAGTAGTGAGAAAAATATGTACAAATAGAAGAAAGAAATGTTGTAGTCAGGTTAAGCATCTAACAAATGAGTAATAACGTGTGCAGTAAGAGGACACGCTGAATTTTCATTTCCGTCATTTAAAGTGATAGCCTAGACGCAGTTAAGTTTTCATTCTTAATTCAGAAAAAGGTAACAGTTTCAGTTAGCAGTTTTGAGTAAAACAAATCCAGAAGAGAGACCTGTCCGTGAAAACCAAATTAAACAGAGGGAAGATTTCACATCCGCCCGCATTCTTAACTGAGTTTCTTACAACACGAGACCAAAGGCCCAGGGATTAATAAGAAAATCTATATAATTCTTTTTTTCTGCTTTCAGTTACATATCAAGACTTGTAAGTACATTTGAACGTTTTTCAATGTAAATATAAAAGACATAAATATTATTGTATTAGAAATGCGTGTGTTGTAGCACAGCATACAACCAATTTCAAATTCTATCTTATTTTCTTTGTAAAATAAATGTTCATAACCCCACGAGGTTCGACGGTTGGAAACCACCTCTCTGATTCCACCGTATCATGGTTATTTACAAAACAAGAAATTATACATACATACAGTATTTAACTAACAACAAGAACTAACGAACTGAGGCCTTGTAATACTATAGTTTCCAACCCGATTTCCAAATTTTGTTTTAGAGCCTTACCGTTGGTGGACGGATCTTGCAAATACCCGACTTTTCTGCAATGGGCCTGATTTTCGCGATGTAGCCCAGCGGGTCTCGGAATTCCGCCCACGTAGGTTCGAACACTGGGCACTCTGGCGGCGGTAGGAAGTCGTCGGACCCGGGATCCATCCCGTGTTCAGATGCTAATTTGAAAAATGGTTTCCTCTTTCTTCGGCGGCATATGAATCCTTTGTCGCCGAAACCTGGGCCCTAAAGGGCCTTTATTTTCCTTTAACTTTTACCGTTCTTTTAATTCATGCGATTGCTCACGACTCTTCAGTTCTACAACCACCATCTTAACCCTGCAGCTTTTCCGGTTGCTTTACACTTCGTGTCGCTCCGCGGATGGATTCTTCAGGCGCTAAAGCATTTCGAAAACGGAGCTGTTCTTTGTGGGCTAATAAAAGCTAGAGACACATAATGGAGTTCACTAAAACAAAACAAGTGCCATAAACCAGACATTCCAGTAACATTAAACAGTTCTTCAATGGAAGAGGCGAGCACAATCACTAATAAAACCGCCGGATCTTTTTTTTTTAAACACAACTGCGCATGTTACGCCTGCGCAGTAGACAGAAGATCATACAAATCCTGTGACTGGTCGATTGTTTACTTGTTTTTTACACAGAAAATTCCACATTTAGGAAAATTGCAAGCCCAGTCCGTTCCGTTCCTGTACCCTTCCAATCCACGACGACGTGACCGCTCATCCCATAGTCCTTGAAACAGTCTTCAGAAATTTACTGGCTTTTCAGTTACTCACCTGGCTTTATCGTAACAGAGTTACAACTCTTTTACAATCCTAGAACTATTTGTAAAATACGAATTGTTTTTATTAGTGTACACTATTTCACTTATATACGCAGTTGGCATGCATACATTTTCTTACTGCATTTGTACGAACTAAAGATCTCATTCATTTATATCTAAACAGTGGGAGGGGCACTAAAAGCTTTTATAAAAAATGTCAAGTAGGGCGCCTGGGTGGCTCAGTGGGTTAAGCCGCTGCCTTCGGCTCAGGTCATGATCTCAGGGTCCTGGGATCGAGTCCCTCAGCGGGAAGCCTGCCTCTTTGTCTACTTGTGATCTCTCTTTGTCAAATAAATAAATAAAATCTTTAAAAAAAAAGTCAAGTAAATGCATCCCCTAAAAATTAGAAACAATTCGATAAAAACTAAGTGCGTTACTACAAAGACCTACTCAAATAATTACGTAGTCTGTTTTGCAATTCCTAACTATCCATACAATCAACTAAAAGAACCAGGCTAGGAAAATAAGAAACAAAAAATCAAAAACCTAGTAGCCTTGTTGAAGAGCAGTCCCCTTATTGAACAGACACAAACACTATGACAGCTACCAAACAAAACGTCCCAAATACAAAGTATCAAATAGAAATAAAATACCTGGTCCTATTTCTCAGAGAAATACCATATTCGTAAAAAAGAGTAAATTGTTCTGATCACAACCCCCAGGAAACTCTAATTTGGAATGACTAGGCAAACTACACCTTATTCCTTGTTATTACTACATTGGTCTCTAAAAAGATGGAATCACTGCCCTGGTTATTTCTCAAATTACAATTAACTGTGAAGTGTTATCTCAAAAGCTGTTAGAGTTAGCTATGTACAATTTTTTTTTCCAATGTCTTACTTCTATGTTTATATGAGAAATTTGCTATAATTTCTTGTCTTCCAATTACTAAGATTAAGTTTTACACTGTGAAATCCATTTTGCAGTATCTTCTTAATCTATGCGCTTGAAGGATTGCAAAGTAAGAAAGTACCCATTTGTTCCTTAAAATTTACTGTTGGGGTGGAGGAGGGAAGTTACTCTTGGGGGTGCATGGGTGGCTCAGTGGGTTAAGCCTCTGCCTTTGGCTCAGGTCATGGTCTCAGGGTCCTGGGATCCCCGTCCTAGGTTCAGGTTCCTGGGATCCAGCCCTGCATTTGGCTCTCTGCTCAGTTGCTGGGAGCCTGCTTCCCCCTCTCTTCTCTGCCTGCCTCTCTGCCTACTTGTGATATCTATCTATCTCTCTCTCTCTCTCTCTAATAAATAAATAAATAAAATCTTAAAAAAAAAAAAAGTTACCCTTGAGTACCTGATGGCTCAGTAGTTAAGCTTCTGCCTTTGGCTCAGCTCAATGGGCTCTGCTCAGTGAGGACTCAGCTTCTCCCTCTCACTCTTTCTCTGTTCTCTCTCTCTAATAAATGGTAAGATTTTAATTAATTAATTAATTAATAATAAGAATTACTCTTAAAAATTAACTGTTATGCCCCATTTTGACAGTGGAAGAGAAATTTTTGCTTTTAGGTTTCTTGATGTGACTGAAATACTGTTTCATTTAACACTATTCTTGGTTATTTCTTTTTTCCAAAAGCTTATCCACTTGACCTAGGTTATCAGCATTATTAATTTATTAGGTTAAGTATATTATGTTTAAATGTTTATTTTATCATTTTCATCTTGTTTTTACCTTCTAGCATTTCATGTACATTTTTCTTTTATATTTCATAAAATCAGATTTGCCATGGATTACCTTATACTATTAATCTTTCATAGGCTTAGATCTACTCCCCCCCCCCCCATAATCCTAGAATCACTTTTTATTAAACAGGTTTATTGAGATAGAATTCACAAAGCATAATATTCTCATAATATTCTCCATCTTAAAGTATACAATTTTGTTTATTTACACAGTTGTTTAACTCTGACCACTGTCAAATTCCAGAACATTTTATTACTTCAGCAAGAAGCACCATATACATAAGCAGTCACATCCCACTCCCTCACAAGCACTAATCAATTTTCTGTTACTATAGATTTCAATATTGGATATTTCCTAAAAATGGAATCATGAAGTATGTACCTGGCTTTTTCCTTTGTGTCTGGCTTCCTTACTTTCGCATAATGGTTTAAGATTCACCCATGCTGTAATATTTTTCAAAATTCCACAGGATTGGCTATGTTAAGCATTTGTAAGTGAGTGTAAACATTTCATTTGAGGTGTGCAAATCATAATTTTATATTTAATGACAGGATAATATTCCATTGTATAAATATACCACATTTTTTTATTCTTCAGTTTGTGAACATTTGAGTTGTTTCTACTTTTAACTATGAGTAATGTTATTATAAACATTTGTGTACAGATTTTTTACATGTGTATGTTTTATAATTGCTGGGTTATTTGGTAATTCTGTGTTAAACTTCTCAGAAACTTCCAGTCTATTCTCCAAATTAACTCTATGAACCTAATTCACACCAGATGTGTAAAACATTCTGATTTTCACTTCTTTACAACACAATTGTTGTCTTACTGGTATGTTCATCTTACTGTTAATGTAGTATCTCATGCACTTTTGATTTGCATTTTCTGAATTACTAAAAATTATGAAAAATTTCATGTGCTTGTTGACCATTTGTAAGTCTTCTTTAGAGAAATATTTTTTCAAGCTGTTTGATCATTTTAAAATTGGATTGTTTGCCTTTTTGTTGTTTAGTGGTGTTTTTTTTTAATCTAAATATTTTCTGCTGTAAGAGTATGAGTGATCTAGGGGTGCCTGGGTGGCTCAGTGTCTTAAGCCTCTGCCTTCCGCTTAAGTCATGGTCTTAGGGTCCTGGAATTGAGCCCTACATCGGGCTCTCTGCTCAGTGGGGAGCCTGCTTCCCTCTCTCTTTGTCTGTCTCTCTGCCTACTTGTGATCTCTATCTGTCAAATAAATAAATAAAATCTTTAAAAAAGAAAAGAGTGGGACACCTGGGTGACTCAGTTGGTTAAGCTGCTGCCTTCGACTCAGGTCATGATCAGCATCCTGGGATCGAGTCCCACGTCCGGCTCCTTGCTCAGCAGGAGCCTGCTTCTCCCTCTGCCTCTGCCTGCCTATGCCTGTGCCTCTGCCTGTGCTCACTCTGACAAATAAATAAATAAAATCTTAAAAAAAAAAAAAAAAAAGGAGTATGAGTGATCTACAAAAAAACAAAAAACAAAAAGCTTTTTCCAATTCTGTTGTCTTTTTGCCTCTCCAGTCATGGCCTTTGAAGTATAAATGTTTAATGTGATTACTGTCTGCTGTATTTTGTTTTTGTCACTTGGATTGTCAGTGATTTAAAAGGGAGAGGCTTTACTAACCCAGAGTCACATATATTCCCTTGTACTCTCTTCTGAAAGTTTTATAATTTCAGATTTTACATGAGAAGTCACCTTTATGTGTACTGTATTTTAGTGGTCCAACTGTATACCTTTTTGTGTGGGTATCCAGTTGTGCCAACACAATTTCATGAAGATATAATTATGTCTTGATGGATCTTGGCACCTTTGATGAAAGTTGATTTGCCTTCCATACATTTTTTCCCCAAATTAGTAATTCTATTTCATTAATTTATATGTATGTCCTAATACCAATACCACATTGTTTTGGTAACTGTAGTTTTGTTGTATGTTTTTAATTGGGAAAAGGGAGTTTTTCTTTTTTTTTTTTCCATTGTTTTTTTTAAAGATTTTTATTTATTTTATTTGTCAGAGAGAGAGAGCATGCACAAGCAGGGAAGAGGCAGACAGAGGAAGAAGCAAGCTCCCCAGCGAGCAAAGGGCCTGATACAGGGCTTGATCCCAGGACCCTGGGATCATGACCTGAGCTGAATACAGATACTTAACCAACTGAGCCACTCAGGCATCCCAGGAAAGGTGAGTTTTTCAGTATTCATTTAGCTATTGTATGTCTATTGCATTTCCATATGAATTTTTGTATCAACTTGTATATTTCTCCAAAGAAGTCAGCTAAAGTTTAGATAGGAAATGTGTTGAATCTGTAGAGAAGTTTTGGGCATATTGCCCTTTTAACAATATTAAAGTTTTCTAATTCATGAGCAAAGGATGTCTTCTGATTTACTTAGACCTTCTTTAGTTTGTTTCAAAAAAGTTTTGTAATTTTAGGGGCTCTTAAGTGGCTTAGTCATTAAGCTTCTTCCTTCAGCTCCAGTCATGATCCCAAGGTCCTGCTCAGTGGGGAGCCTACTTCTCCTTATCCCACTCCCCCTGCTTGTGTTCTCTCTCTCTCTTCCTGTCAAATAAGTAAAAATTGTTAAAAGATTATCATTTTTAATGTACACATTTTATACTTCTTTTATTAATTTATTCCACATCATTTTATTTTATATGCTATTGTTAGTGGAATTTAAAACATTTCATTTTTTTGTTGTTTATTGCTAGTGTATGGTAATTGATTTTTCTGTGGGCACCTGGGTAGCTCAGTTGTTAAGCGTCTGCCTTCTTCTCAGGTCATGATTCCAGGTCCTGGGATCAAGTCCTGCATCAGGCTCCTTGCTCAGTAAAGAGCCTGCTTCTCCCTCTTGCTCTGCCTACTTGTGCTCTCTATCTCTCTGTCAAATGAACAAATAAAATCTTTAAAAAAAAAAAAAAAAGGAAGAAGAAGAAGAAGAAATATATTTGATTTTTTTGTATTGATCTTGTGCCTTGCTAACTTCAGTTAGTGTCCTACTAATTCAGTTATTCTAATAATGTGTTTTCTTTTAAGATTTTACTTATTTATTTATTTGACAGAGATCACAAGTAGGCAGAGAGGCAGATGGGGAGATGGGAGAAATGGCTCCCCACTCAGCAGAGAGCCCCATGCCAGACTCAATCCCAGGACCCTGAGACCATGACCCGAGCTGAAGGCAGAGGCTTAACCCTCTGAGCTACCCAGGTGCCCCTGTTTTGTTTTGTTTAGTTTTGTGGATATTGTCATCTGTTTACAAGAACAACCTTAAAGACAAGGTAAGTGATAACAGCCAGCAAAACAGAATTTATTCAGGAATATCAGAGGAAATTGCAATTTGGGAACAACCAAACTCGTAGCCAAGTCCAGAGGATGAACAAAAAGAACATCCTACTACACACAGAAAAGGAGGAAGCTGAGAGAGCTTGTTCAGAACAAAAGGTTTTTGGAGGAAAACCAGAGTTTGATGTGGTGACAGCTTCTTTGATTGCAGACAACTAAAGTGGTGAAGGCTTCTAATTGACTGTTAATGGCCTTCATCCATTTAATCCAATGCCCAGTCCAACTCCCCCCAGCCACCCTCAGGTTATTCTCTAGTGTTAGGAGTCCACTTAATCATTTGCCTCTCTTTTTAGTTATTTCCCCGTACTTCATCTCTTTTGTTTCTTAAATTCCACATATGACTGAAATCATATGGTATTTGTCTTTCTCTGAGTAACTATTTTTGTTGAGCAAAGTACTCTCTAACTTTATCCACATCATTGCAAATGGCAAGATTTCGTTCTTTTTTATACTTAAGTAATATTCCATACAAAGAATATTACATCTTCTTTATCCATTCATCCGTAGGTGGACACTGAGCTGCTTCTATAATTAGGCTATCATCAATAATGCTGCTATAAACATTGAGGTACAGGTATCCATTTGAATTCATATTTCTATATCCCTTGGGTAAGTAGTCATTCAATTGCTGGGTCATAGGGTAGCTCTATTTTCAACTTTTTGAGGAATCTCCATGCTGTTTTCTAGAGTGGCTGCACCAGCTTGCATTCCCACCAACAGTGTAGGAGGGTTCCCCTTTCTCCACATCCTCTCCAACACATGTTGTTTACTCTTTTGTTAATTTTGTCCATTCTAACTGGTGTAAGGTGGTATCTCACTGTGGTTTTGATTTGTATTTCCCTGATGTCAAGTGATGTGGAGTATCTTCTTATGTGTCTGTTGGCCATCTGGATGTCTTCTTTGCAGAAATGTCCATTCATGTCTTTTGCCCATTTCTTGATTGGATTACTTGTTTTGGGGGTGTTGAGTTTGATAAGTTCTTTATAGGTCTTAGATACCAGCACTTTATCGAATATGTCATTTGCAAATATCTTCTCCGGTTCCATAGGTTCTCTTTTAGTTTTCTCAACTATTGCCTTTGTTGTGCATAAACATTTTATCTTGATGAAGTCCCAGCAGTTCATTTTTGCTTTTGTTTCCACTGCCTTTAGAGATGTGTCTAGCAAGAAGTTGCTGTGACCAAGATAGAAGAGGTTGCTGCCTGTACACCCCTATAGGATTTTGATGGATTCATGTTTCACATTTCAGTCTTTCATCCCTTTGAATTTGTTTTTGTGTGTAGTAGGTAAGTAGTCCAGTTATTACTTCCTATTTCTTAAGGAGTATTCTATTTTTTTTTGTATAATATATTTCACCTATGGTCTATCTACAAACACAGGGAAGATATTATTAGAAAGTGATTTCTATTAAAATCAAAATTAAGGGGCGCCTGGGTGGCTCAGTGGGTTAAGCCGCTGCCTTCGGCTCAGGTCATGATCTCAGGGTCCTGGGATCGAGTCCCACATCGGGCTCTCTGCTCAGCAAGAAGCCTGCTTCCCTCTCTCTCTCTGCCTGCCTCTCCATCTACTTGTGATCTCTCTCTGTCAAATAAATAAATAAAAAATCTTAAAAAAAAAATCAAAATTAAGATACTATTTAAAAATATTATGTGACATATAATCTTAGCAAAAACTAAAAAAAAATCTTAGTAAAAACTAAAAGAAAAATAATGCTGCTAACTGGAGCTATAAACAAGAAGATTCTGTTCTTACCACTTCCTTTTTGCAGCTATAAACTGCTTTAGCAAAGTTGCAGGATATAAAATCAATGACTAATAACAGTTGTGTTTTTATGCCATTGACATAAACAATCTGAATATAAAATTAAGAAAATAATTTAATTCCTGGCATTTCTATACACTAACGATCACATAGCAGAAAGAGAAATTAAGAAACCCCATTTTCAGTTGCATCAAAGGGAATAAAATAGCAAGGAATAAACTTAACCAAAGAGGTGAAAGACCTATACGTTGAAATCTGTAAAACACTGATAAAAGAAATTGAAGATGACACAAAGAAAAATATTCCATGTTCATGGATTGGGAGAATAAATGTTAAAATGCCTAAGCGACCTCAGGGAAATACAAATCAAAACCACAGTGAGATACCACCTCACACCAGTCAGAATGGACAAAATTAACAAGTCAGGAAATGACAGATGCTGGTGAGGATGCGGAGAAAGGGGAACCCTCCTACACTGTTGGTGGAAATGCAAGCTGGTGTAGCCATTCTGGAAAACATCATAGAGGTTCCTCAAAAAGTTGAAAATAGAGTTACCCTACCCCAGCAATCGCATTATTGGATATTTACCATAAGATACAAATGTAGTGATCCAAAGGGGCATGTGCACCCCAATGTTTAGAGCAGCAATGTCCACCATAGCCAAACTATGGAAAGAACCTAGATGTCCATCAGCAGATGAATGGATAAAGATATGGTGTATATACACAATGGAATACTATGCAGCCATCAAAAGATATAACATCTTGCTATTTGCAACAACACGGATGGAAGTGGGTATTATAGTATTATGCTTAGAGGTATTATGCTGAGTGAAATAAGTCAATCAGAGAAAGACGATTATCATATGATCTCTCTGATATGAGGAATTAGAGAGGCAGTGCAGGGGCATTATGGGGAGGTAGATGGGGAGAAAAATGAAACAAGATAGGATCAGGAGGGAGGCAAACCATAAGAGACTCTTAATCTCAGGAAAGAAACTGAGGGTTGCTGGGGACTGGGGTTTAGGGATAGGATGACTGAGTGATGGACACTGAGGAGGGTGTGTGCTATGGTGAGTGATGTGAAGTGTGTAAGCCTGATGATTCACAGATCTGTACCCCTGGGGCAAATAACACAGTATATGTTTAAAAATAATGCTACTTAGAGCAACCTAAATACTTAATGAAATTGCTATCAAAATACCGCCAGCATTTTCACAAACTAGATAAAAAGTTCTAAAATTTGAATTGAATACAATAGTTGCTAAATAGCCAGAGAAATAGTAAGCAAGATGAACAATGCTGGAGGTATCATAATCTCAGATATTAAGATAGAGCAGAAAGTTGTGACTAAAGTAGTATGGTACTGGCACAAAAATAGACATAAATCAATGCAACAGAATACATAGCCTAGCAATAAACCTACAATTATATGGCCAATTAATCTGTGTCAAAGGAGGTAAAAAAAAATGCAATGGGAAAAAGATAGTCTTTCCAAGAAATAGTGTTAGGAAAACTGGACAGCTACATGCAAAAGAATGAGCCTGGACCACTTTTTTTGTTTTTTTTTTGTTTGTTTTTTGTTTGTTTTTTGTTTGTTTTTTTATTTGACAGATAGAGATCACAGGTAGGCAGCGAGGCAGGCAGAGAGAGAGAGGAGGAAGCGGGCTCCCTGCCGAGCAGAGAGCCCGATGTGGGGCTCGATCCCAGGACCCTGGAATCATGACCTGAGCCGAAGGCAGAGGCTTTAACCCACTGAGCCACCCAGGCGCCCCTGTTTGTTTGTTTTTACAATATATAAAATATAGGGTCGCCTGGGTGGCTCAGTCAGGTAAGCATCTACATTTGGCTCAGGTCATGATCTCAAAGTCCTGGAATCCAGCCCCGAGTCTCACTCCCTGCTCCGTCTCCCTCTGCCTGCCACTCCTTCTGCTTCTGCTATCTCTCTCTGTCTGTGTCAAATAAACAAACAAACAAACAAATAAACTCTTTAGTATATGTCTACATATCTATATTACATACTCAAAATGGGTTTAAATAGCTAAATGTGCGGGGCACCTGGGTGGCTCAGTTGGTGAAGTGTCTGCCTTTAGCTCAGGTTATGATGCTGGAATTCTCATAGTGATCCTCACATCAGGCTCCCTGCTCAATGGGGAGTTTGCCTCTTCCTTTACCCCTGCCCCCTTGGGCTTGCTTGCTCTTTCATTAAGTCAATCAATCAATCAAAAAAATTTAAAAAAAAAAGAAGACTTAAATGTGAGACCTGTAACCATAAAACCCTTAAAAGAAAACATAGCTTCCCTATATGATGCACCAATTCTAGTTATAAGTAAATATCCAAAAAAAAAATCAAAATATTCCAAAAAATAATCAAACACAAGTTTCACATAAATGTTTAAAAAGCATCAGTATCCATAATGGTTATAAGATAGAAACAATGCAATTTTCCACTAACATAATATATTAATGGATTTTTAAAAGTGTGGTGGAATATTATTAACCATAATATATATTAACCATATATATAAAATATTATATAACCATAAAATGAAGTCATGATACATGTTACAACACTAATAAATGTCAAAAACATTAAGTGAAAGAAGTCAGACACAAATTGTCACATTCTGTATAATTCTTTGTATGTGAATATGTACATATCCAGAATATGTAAATTTTTTGAAACAGAAAGCAGATGAGTGTTTTCAGGAATGAGAAGTAAAGAATAGGAAGATTGCTTAATGCGTTGTGTGTCTTTTTAGAAGATAATAAAGAAGTGTTTGGAAATAGATGTGCACAACATAGTGAACATTCAAAATGCCACTGTTTTGAACACTTTAAAATAGTTGATTTCACACATGAGTGGAATTGAAGAAACAAAATGTATGAGTAAGGGGAGAAAGAACAACAAAAAGAGAAAAGAAGGAGAAATAGAGAAACTGAGAGAGACGAGAAAGACAAACCAAGAAACAGACTCTTAACTATAGAACTATAGAGAACAAACTGATAGCTACGTGAGGGGAGCTGGGTGGGGAATGGGTGAGACAGGTGATGGGGATTGAGGAGTGCTTTTGTGATGAGCACCAGGTAGTGTATAGAAGTGCTGAAACACTATATTATACACTGAAACACTAATATAATATTGTATGCTAACTGGAATTTAAATGAAAACTAAAAAATAAAATGGCTGATGATTTATTCCATGAATTTCATTTAACAAAAAGAGTAATAGTGTTTTGTTCTCTGTCAAAAATATTTTAGCCACTTCAAAATTACATTGTTTTAAATTCATTTTTATATAACTTGGTTTGCTCTTTATTTTCCAAAGAAATTGAATTTTAATCTTAAAGTATAAAATACAATTTTGTGATATATGAGTTGAATAATAGCTGTGGAGACCTATTTCATTTTACATGAAAAGAAGCTCCAAGGTTTGCTTGTAAATGGTCTAGGCAATGGCAACTTTTCTTCTCCTTTGTGTTTTACAGAAAGGAGAAGAGGGCTTGTGTGTATCAAAGTCTCCTAGGGTAGGCACCAATACTATATTAATTGTCTTACATATTAAGAAAGCACTCGTGAAGGGCGCCTGGGGGGCTCAGTGGGTTAGTGGCTACTTTCGGCTCAGGTCATGATCCTGGAGTTCCAGGATGGAGTCTCACATCAGGGCTCCCTGTTCAGCAGGAAGTCTGCTTCTCTCTCTGACCTCTCCCCTCTCATGTTCTCTCTCTCATTTTCTCTCTCTCTCTCAAAGAAACAAATAAAAACTTAAAAAAAATAAAGAACATATGAAGCATTTTAAATGTTTGTTTAAATTAATAGGAAATTATATGGATTTAAGAAAAAACCACATAAATAGCTTTTATTTTTAAATGTGCTTGAAAACATGTTTAACAGTAGAGAAAGGTATATAACCAGCTCCTGAGACCCAGAGTTAGGTCAGAAAAATAATAATTCAGTTTAAGTCTATGAAGTCAACAGAATGATATCTCAGAAACAGGCTTAGGTTAGCATTTTCTTTATGATAGTCATAAAATGACCTAGATATTTTATTATTTTTCTTCATCATCCTTTTCATCTTTCCTCTTCTTTATTATGGATAGTAAAAGAAGCCCATTCGTGTTATGGATTTTCTTTTAAATTTATAAACTGTAGCATGGAAAAGAGACCCAGATAAAGTAGATGGTAATATTAATTATTTATATGTAGTTCCTTGGGTAATAGCAACAAAAGAAGATTTTGAATGCTAAGAACTGTTTAATTCTGAGAAAACAAAAATGATAAATTGTAAGTACATAAAAGATTCTTTTTTGGGTAATCAATTTTAAATGGACATTTCACTAATTCAGTGAAAAAAAAATTTACTTTTTCAAGGGAAAGAAACTTCTTGAGTATCATGAAATAAGTTTATAGAAGTTATATACAAAACTAATTGTAATAAAAGCTCTATGAAGTTTTAGGGTATATAAAAATGAATGAAATTATTTATTAATTAAATATTTAAGTGTTTAAGTAACTATAATTATAGAAAGAAAAGGACAATGAAAGGAAAATTGTGGGGCACCTGGCTGGCTCAGTGGGTTAAGCCTCTGACCAGCTCAGATCATGATCTTAGGGTCTTGGGATTGAGCCCCATATCAGGCTCTCTGCTCAGCAGGGACCCTGCTTCCCCCGACTCTTTCTACCTGCTTCTATGCCTGTTTGTGATCTCTCTCTCTCTCTCTCTGTCAAATAAAAAAAAAAAAAAAAAAAAGAAAGGAGGGGTGCCTGGGTGGCTCAGTGGATTAAGCCACTGCCTTCAGCTTGGGTCATGATCCCAGGGTCCTGGCATCATAGAGAGAGACATTGAGAGTGGGAACACAAGTAGGGCAGTGGGAGAGGGAGAAGCAGGCTTCCCGCCAAGGAGGAAGCCCCTTGTGGGGCTCAACCCCAGGACCCTAGAATCACCACCTGAACCGAAAGCAGAGGCTTAACTGACTGAGCCAGCCAGGTGCCCCATAATTAGTTTTTATCAGGATGCTAAATTACAAGACCAGTTATAAAAAAACAAATGAGCAAAACTTTTACTGTCTGATTTTCCTTTTTAAAATGTAAAAATTTGGGTGCCTGAGTGAGCCTCCTGAGCCTTTGCAGGATTAGAAGCAGCAGAGCTCAAATGGGGCACAAAAAGGCCTGGCTTATAGGTGCTCCAATGGGAGCAGACAGCCAGCTGTGATAGCATGGTTGAGGCTTCCCAGGGATGCCAGAAGAAGCCCTGCACTATTCCCAGGCATAGGTGTGTGGAAACCCACTGTGGACAGTGAGACTAGGTGCTAGCCTTATGTTCTCTGTGTAGCTATAAAGTGGAAAGTGCCACTTTGTCCTGTGACCACTTCCGTGAGTTGAGTCCAACCAAAAATAGAAGTGAGGAGAGAGGAAAGTGGTGGTCTGCCCACAGGAGTCCCTAAAAATTTGACTTTGGAAACTTCGTCATGGGTATAAGAAAAAACAAAGCAAATGGCATTGAACGAACGAATGAATTAATACTAAATAATAAATCAAAATAAATAAATAAGGACCCAAACACAAAACTGCTCAGACTCAGGCAACATGTGAATACAGAGTTCTTACAGAAACAGGGGACAAAGTGTGCTTGACTGGTCTTCCAAGAGGGCTCACTCAAGAGTGGAGAGCTGGGAATTTTCAGCCCTGGGACAAGGAGAGGGGAAGCAGAGTCTGCTTCATCCCACCCATCATTGCTGAAAAACTTTAGGAAGGAAACCAGCGCCACCTGCTAGAGTCTGGAAATTCACAAGAAAGTCCTGCATCCCCATGCCCTGGACCAGCCTTTCCCCTAGGGCAAGTCCAGCAGGCAATCCACACCACAGGCACCTTTCCCAGGAGACCAGCACACACCACAGTTCCTACCAAGTTTCTTGAGCAGAAAGAACTGCAATGCTTCAGCTCTAGAGGAGAAGGTGTATCTAGTATCCTTTCTACTTGAGGTCTTTGTTGGTTTGTGATTTTTTTCTTCAGTTATTCTGTGGTCCTTTCAATTCCTTCTCTTGATTCCTGGTATATTTTTATCTCTACTTTATACATAATCGCTTTCTTAGTTTTAGTTCTGTTTTATTGTGCTTTTTTTTTCTTCAGTTATTTTTGTGTATTCTCTTCAGTTTTGATGGTCATGGGGACTTTCCTTTATACATATAGGTACGTAAGTTTCAGAATTGTTTCATCAAGTTGTATTTATTTTCCTTTGCTCTTAATCATACTATCTAGATTCTTCAGAAAAGCAGGGCAAAATGCATTCAGGTTCTACTTTTGTTCTTGTTGTTTTGTTGTAGTGGTAGGGGTGCCTGGTGCTTCTGTTGTTTTCCTGTTTGTTTGTTTTGCTTTTCTTTTCTGTTCTCCTCTCTTGTTTTCAGGACAACAGGACTCTATGGAGAAATTCGAAAAGAAAGGACAGTAAGTTGTCCTCACAGCAAGGGATTCAGTCAATATGGATAGAAGTCAGATGTCTGAAATAGAATTTGAAACCATAAGCATAGTCACTGGGCTTGCAAAAAAATAAGAAAACAACTAACTAATTAACTAAATCAACAAAAGACCCTACAAAACCCCTCATTCTAGAGACCAAAACACTCCACTGTAGTTTGGCCAGAATGGAACATGCTCGATCTGAGAGGCAAGACCAAGTGGAGATGATCAAACTAAGGACAGGCAAAGAAGCTTGTATCAGTATTGTAGAAGAGAAAATATGGGAGAATAGGAAACTGCAAAGAGCAACAGAACTCTACTAGATCATAAAAGTTGTCTTAGGGAATTTGCTCATCACTTTAAGGAAATGAAGATTCCTATTGTAGGAGATCCCGAAGAAGATGAGCATGGAAAGAGTACAGAAGAGTTATTGGAAGAAGTGATAGCTGAGAATTTCCCTAATACCGGGAAAAACACGAGCACTGGAGTCGATGAAGCACAGACAATGCCCCTTCAGTCCACAAAAATAGGGCAGTCTTACAACCAATCAGACAGAAACTTACCAGTGACAGGGAGAAAGAGAACAGACTGCAGAAAGAAAGCAGCTGGGGAGAACAGGTCCTGCACTAACAAAGTAGACACAGAATGCTTACAGCAGACCTGTACACAGACACCTGGTAGGCTGGGAAAGGACTGATATTTTATATTCAGTGTTCTAAATGGGAAACTTCTCTACCAAGGACCCTTGATCCAGCAAAACTGTCATTCTGAAGAGGTCCAGAATTGCCAATACAAAGGAATTTGGGAACACTAAGGCAGCTCTGCAAGAAATAGTAAAGGGGACCCATGGAGAGCAAGAAGACACCAAAAGTTCCAAAGTCCAGAAAGCAATAGAGACAATCTACAGACACCAAGACCTTATAGGTTATATATACAATAGCACTGAAATCATGTCTGGTCATCATTACTCTAAATGTAAATGGACAGAACGCTCCAGTCAAGAGAAAGGCACACCACACCAAATCACACCAAATGGCAATGCAACAAGACCCATGGATAGCTGTCATGCAAAAGCCTCACGTCAGGCCCCAAGAACCTCCTCATGGACAGAGACAGGGTGGAGAAGCATTTGTCAGGCCAATAAACATCTAAAGGAAGGTAGAGTAGCCACACCTCTCTGAGACCAAAGAGATGTTGAGCCTCAGTCCATGAGAAGACATGAAGAAGGACACTATATCCTATGAATGGGGCCTACCCAATAAGAAGGTCTAACAAGTGTACATATTCATGCTCCTGTGATGATGGGTGCAGCCATGTAGAACAAGCAATTAATTACCACCTTAAAGCTACCCATTCATGACAAGCCAATAATCCTAGTAGGAGATGTGAACAACCCACTCCTAGCCAAGGGCAGATCGTCGAAGGAGAAAATGAACAAGGAAACAAGGAAACATGCTGGACCAGGTGACCTTCACACATCTATTCAGGGCATTTCTGACTAAAGCAGCAGAAAACGCTTTCAGTTCCAGTTCCAGACAAGCCAGTGGCTCAGCTGGTCAAGTGCCTGACTCAATTTTGGCTCAGGCCTTGATTACAAGGTCATGAGATGGAGCCCCTCATTGGGCTCTAAGTTCAGCAGGTGTCTGCTTGAGATTCTCTGTTCTTGCTCTGCCCCTCCCCCTGCTCACCCATACTCTCTTTCTCTCTCTTGCTCTCTCTCAAATAAATAAATCTAAAAAAACAAACAAAAGAACAAAACAAAACAGAACAAAAAACCAGTGGGTCAAAGAAAAAAATAAATCACAAGTGAAATTAGGAAAAGACCTTGAGTAAAATGAAAATGAATATAAGAAAGCAAAATTACAAAAGCAGTTAAAACAGTTCTCAGAGGGAAATTAGAAACACATATCAAAGGAGAAATTTTGAAAAAGTAATCATTTAAACCCTAAATGCAGGAAGTGTAAGAATTTTTTCTTTTTTTTTTTTTTAAGGATTTTTATTTATTTATTTGACAGAGAGAGAGATCACAAGTAGGCAGAGAGAGAGAGAGAAGCAGGTCCCCCACTGAGCAAAGAGCCCGATGCGGGGCTCGATCCCAGGACACTGAGATCATGACCTGAGCCGAAGCCAGCGGCTTAATCCACTGAGCCACCCAGGTGCCCCAAGAATTTTTTTTTTCTTAAAGACTATTTATAGTACACCTGGGTGGTTCAGTCAGTTAATCCGATTCCTTTGGCTCAGATCAGGATCTCAGGGTCCTGGGATCAAGCCTTGCATCATGTTCCCTGCTCACCAAGGATCCCACTCTCCCTCTGCCTGCCACTTCCCCTGCTTGTGCAACCCTTTCTGTCAAATAAAGTCTTTAACAAAAAAATAAAGATTTTATTGGAGAGAGAGCAGAGGGGAAGGGAGAAACAGAGGAGAGTGAGAAGCAGGCTTCCCGCTGAGCAGGAAGCCCGACTCAGAAATAGATCCCAAGACCCTGGGATCATGACCTGAGCTGAAGGCAGATGCTTAAACAACTGAGCCATTCAGGTGCCCCTAGAGCAATCTTTCCTAAACTGTTTAAACTGTAAAGTACTACAAAAAGTAGAGCAAGAAAACTCTATGCAAGAAAGAAAAAAAAAATTACTGCATAGACAAATGTAATAGAGAACAGAAAGAGAATTAACAAACCAAAAGTTCATGCTTTGACAAAACTGGTAAAATATTAGCTAGACTAAAAAAAAAAAAAAAAAAAAAAAGTCAGTCAGAAAACTACCTAGAAAAAAAAGTCAAATTACTTAAATCAACATGAAGGTAGGGATATTACTACTAAACCTATATAAGAAAAAAAAAGTTAACACCATGGATAATTAAAAACCAGCAATCTACATAAGTAGACAAAATGAACACATCTTTAGAAATGCACAAAATATTAAGTCATGAAGAGTATCTTCATACCTATAACAAGTATAAAATAGTTAATTCATCACACACACAAATTCCACCAAAAAAGCTCAGAACAAGAAGAATTTGGGGCAGCTGGGTAGCTCAGTGGGTTAAGCTTCTGCCTTCGGCTCAGGTAATGATCTCAGGGTCCTGGGATTAGGCCCACATCAGGCTATTTTGTGGGGAATCTGTTTCTCCCTCTGCTCCTCCCTTTCTTTGTTCTCTCTCAAATAAAATCTTTAAAAAAAAAAATAAAAAGGCTTCATTAGTGAAATTTAACATTAAGGAAGAATTAATACCAACCACTGAAGTCTTCTGGAAACAGTACTTCCTCTTTTATGAAGCAGCATTATCTGATATCAAAGCCAGAGAAAGACATTACAGACTAATTACAAAAAATTAGACTATATTCCTGATGAATGTTGATACAATATCCTTAATATTAGCAAACCTAATGAAGTAGCATACTGAAAGGACTATAAAGGATGATGTATAATTGTCCTTGTAATATACCAAATTAACAGGATAAAGGACAAAGTATCATTATCATCTCAACTGATTCAGAAAAACACCAGACATAATTCAGTACCCTTTTATGCTCAAAACAACAAACCAGGAATACATGAATTACCTCACCATAATAAAGAATATATATAAAAAGTTCATTGCTAACTTCGTACTTAATGGGGAAACTTGAAAACTAAGGTCAGGATCAAATAGAGATTGCGGTGAATAAGCCAATCACACACAAAACCAAATACTGTACAAATCTAGCTCTGAGATAAAGTGAAGTCCTCTTCTACAAAAAGTAGAGAGGTGGTTATCAGGGAACTGGTGGGAGTGAGGAAAGGGGAGTGGTTTAATGAGTACATATCTTTAGAATTTGCAAGATGAAACAATTGTGGAGATCTGTTTTACAACAGTATGAATATATATATATGTATATATACATATATATATATATATTTTTTAAGATTTTATTTATTTATTTATTTGACAGATATCACAAGGAAGCTGAGAGGCAGGCAGAGAGAGAGGAGGAAGCAGGCTCCCTGCTTAGCAGAGAGCCCGATGCGGGGTTGATCCCAGGAACCTGGGATCATGACCTGTGCCGAAGGCAGAGGCTTAACCAACTGAGCCACCCAGGAGCCCCAATAGTATGAATATATTTAACCTAGTATATTTTACACTTAAAAGTGGTTAAGATAAGTTTTTTTTAACTTTTAAGATTTTTATTTGACAGACAAAATATCACAAGTAGGCAGAGAGGCAGGCAAAGAGAGAGGGAGAAGCAGGCTCCCTGCCAAGTACCGAGCTCGAAGCAGGGCTCGATCCCAGCATCCCAAGATCATGACTGTAGTCAAAGGCAGAGGCCCAACCCACTGAGCCACCCAAGCACCTGAGTTTTGTTTTATTTTTTACTATGACACAACAACACATTGTTGAGTCCAATGCAATTTTGATATAATAGGTATAGAGTGCACCCAACGTTTTGCATTTATAACCAATTTCCAAGTAACGTTGATGATGGCAGCCCTGGTTAAAGTTCAAAAGCCAATGCTCTGAAATATTACACCCTTAAGATACTGACTGATTATGCTTTTCCTTATACAAACCCTAGAATACGTGGGAAATAGAGGAAATTATAAAATTGTGATTCCAAAGAATAGGGCAATAAATTATTGGACTAGCTGGGGGCACAGGTCTGGTTAGCTGTTTTTGCTGTGTTAGCATAGCTATTTAGTTGCTGTGGTCTTGTCTTAGTTATAACTCTGGCCAGTGACATTTATATTCCCTTTAATAGTTAACTCCGATTTTTACTTTTTGAACTATCAAGCAAACACATATTTCTCTCTTAAAGGACTGAAGAAACTTTAAAATCAAAGATATTCTGGAAACTAACAAGTAATTGTTGCACAACATTGTCAGTGTACTAAAGACAACTAACTGTACACTTTAACACAGCTTTAACATGTTCTGTGCATTTTATGTCAATAAAAACTGTTTTATGTCACAAAAAAATGTGATCTTTTTAAAAAATTTCTACTGTAGACTGAATGTTTAGTCCCCCCTAAAATTCTTATGTTGAAATGTAATCCCAATGTGATGGTATTAGGAGGGGAGGCCTCTGAGACAAAAGAGATCTTGAAGAAATCTTTTGCTCCTTCTACCATAAAAATGAAGAAACACAGCCATCTCTCAATTAGGAAATGGACCATCACCAGACACTGAATCTGTCTGCGTCCTGATTTTGTTCCAGCCTCCAGAGCTCTAAGAAATAAATTTCTATTATTCATAAGCCACCCAGTCTGTGATATTTTATTACAGCAGTGCCAAGTAACTCATAACTTTTATACAGCTTCAGATTTTTACTATGACAATAACCCAACTAAAAAATGTGTCAGTGTCCACTACAGCCCTCCAAACTAGGCACAAAAAACAAATGTACATGGGGCGCCTGGGTGGCTCAGTGGATTAAGCTGCTGCCTTCAGCTCAGGTCATGATCTCAGGGTCCTGGGATTGAGTCCCGCATCAGGCGCTCTGCTCTGCTCAGCAGGGTGCCTGCTTCTCTCTCTCTCTCTCTCTCTGCCTGCCTCTCCATCTACTTGTGATCTCTCTCTGTCAAATAAATAAATAAAATCTTAAAAAAACAAAAACAAAAACAAATATACAGCAGATGTTTTTCTGTGGATATAATAGTAATAATCTTCACTAACTGCTATAAGTTATACTAAAATGAACTTTAAATGCTCTAAACATCACTTCATGTATGGATTTTCTAAGACCTCGAGAAATGAAGATGGTAAAATAATAAAATTTTTTATGGAAGTAAAAGAAAAAAAAATGAGTTTCATCAATATATACTGATCAAAAAACTCACCAACTTGCTCTTTACAATTCTAAAATACTACTTGTAAACTCATAGGTTTAACATCTGCATCCAAGTCACAAAATCAAATGCAATTGTGCATTTTGCATTCCATTTTAAGAATTGCAGAACTGAAAATAGTACAGCTTTGTTTATTAAATTTAACAAAACTGCATTTTTATGAAAAAGTGTTTACCTTAATACTAATATCAAATAGACTAAACACCAATTAACAAGAAAATATTGATTTTTATTTTTGCATGTTATTCTCAAGTACACATTTACAATAGTGTCACACCTTCCTATATGAATTTCTTATCAAGTATTTTAAGTTTTTTACAATGTGTACAGAGGAAGAGATATATAATATTTAATAGGCTATTTCAACAAAACAATAACTTAAATTCTTGTAAAAATCTGTACCTCTTTAAAACATTAAACTGAAACATCCAAACTTATTAGCTTTGCTAATCAAATTTTTTTAAAGAACCAAAACAGCTTGCAACTAATATCAGTATATAGCAGTAAGTACAATTTCATATTTTCTTTATAAAAACAAATGTTTTATCATATTCACTTGACCAAATCCTAGTAATTACCTTTTAAAGGTTTCAACATTGTGCTTAAAAAACAAAACAATTGTGTAAGACTCCAGACTATGAGAGAAATACAAAGTATTTAAGTGTTCTGTTCTTTATCTTTCAGTTTCTTTTTAAATATAATTAAATAGCTATTTATCTGGATTAATTTTAAAGAATGTTTTAAAATTCTTCAATGTAAAATTTTATTTAAACATTTCCTTTTGTATTACTCCAAGGAAAAACCAAATGGAAGAAAAACTGAAAAAATTATCACACACAAAAAAGAGTTTTAAGAACAGGACAATGGATACTAAAAATGGGTAAAACATATATGGGAGTAAAAAAGGCTTAAGAGGTTCCAAATCCATCCTGTTGCTTGGCTGGCATTAGATTTAAGTTCTTATGTGCCTAAAGCACTTGATATAAAAAGATTAAATTAATCCAAACTTCAAAACTCCCAATATTTAGATTCCTAACCCTATAAATACAACTTCTGAATATGAATATTAGTGGCACAGAGAAAAGGCAGAAGACAAAAACTTTATAGTAAGAGTAGAAGGCAGCACCACAATGAAGTTGCAAGGGAGCTAGCTATCAAGTGGGAAGAGAAAATTCTATTCTTGAATAATGTGCCAGTATGTATGTGCCAATACCCAGTTTAAGTAAACAAAAAGTGTTTCCTATATTTTTGAAAATTCATATAACACAAACCAAATTCTAATTAACTGTTTAAATTCATTTTATATCTATTATGACTCACTCACTGCTTAAAATATGCCAACTCTGGGAAAAAAAAAAAATCAAAGACTTGGTAATATTCCAAATGAAGTCTCACGTTTTCATAATGTACTTTAAACATATCTTCTAATCAAAGCTAACTTAAATGTTTAATCTTCTTCAAATCTGCTAAGAAATTAAAAAATGGGCTGAACTTGCCAATTTTAATTAGCACCCATCCTCTGCAGCCATTTGTTTTTTTAATCCAAATCTTTACTTTGTGAGAAGACATTTCCTTTTCATGCTTCGCAGTGACTACTGATAGATTTATGGTTAGATATTCACTAGCTTTTCCAAAAAATTTAAGGTATGAAGCTAAAATTTTATATAAAAATATTCTATCTAGAAATACCTTGTCTTTTCCAACTCCTAAAGATATTTAAGGAAAATATCTTCGCTCTTTAAAAATACACTATCCTTATATTCTAATTTTCCCCTCACGTTTAACTTAATCCTTATGAATACTAAGTTTGCAAAATGTTCTTTCATATATCTCTGGATCTTTCATTTTGTTGTACAGTTAATACTTTTCATTATAGACTTAAATTTGGGATTGTGTGTGTAAATATGTAAAACAAGTAACACACAGGCACCTATAAAACCTGGGGTAGACTTACAGATCCAGTTGCAAAGCAGCCTATGAGCCACCATTTAACTCTAATATTCCAAAACTCAATTCACAGTTAAGTCTCATCTGTAGAACGCAAGTATTCCTAAACAAAACTACATGGACAGAAAAACAACAAACAGGAATAAGCAAAACCTTTCAGTAACTTTCTAAAAGTGTGTTATGCTGACAAAAGATGTACTACACGGAAAGTCATAATAAAGCTTATTTTGTCTGTTGAATAAAATGAAAATTAAACAGAACAGCAATGTTCTGCATTTAGCAATACTAGAGACTCAAATGGAAAAAAGTGTCATTGTCACACAGTCTGAAAATATTAAGGAAGATAAGAAAATTACTTTCATATAATGATTAGACCCAACAGTAAAATCTGTTTACCATTAGCAGATGTTCCTATTTAATATGAAAGATTTATGAGGGAAAAATGACTCAAAGTAAATACTTTTAGAGTTACCAATCCTATGTTGTTTCTTTTTTATCTTTAAGTGGTCTTAGAAGTACCATCAATGTATATAAAGTGAATACTTAAATAAATAGTAAAACTTCTAAGACTGAAAAATTCAGTACAGAATCAGGGATTCCTTTTTAAAAGCAATTTGACTGTCGCTACTTTTTGCCACTGAACAAACTGAATAGGATCCAGAACACTCTATTAAGTAAAATGTAAAGAAAAGTTGACTAGAAGCAGTAATTCTATTTGTACACAGCATAAATCGATATACAGTATTGCATGTGAATGAGCCTGGCTTTAAAATGAAATTCCTGCTTCAAGGCCAACATCTCCACAAATGTCCGTAGTGGCATCATTAGGGCAGGCCCACTTCTTTATGATGTCGCATTATGTGCTGGTTCTTTTCGGAAGGTCTGCGGAAGCCTTTCTTGCAGTACTCGCACCGGTGAGGATAGTCTTTCGTGTGGATGGAGATGACGTGCCGTTTAAAGCCTGAGGCGTCTGTAGTGCTATACTCACAGTACTCACACTGGTACACTTTCCTGCCACTGTGTGTCTTCATATGCTTTTTAAGCTCATTCTGTTGCCGAAATCCCTTTCTACATCTCTTACACCTAAATGGAAGATCTTTTGTGTGAACTGAGAGAATATGGCGACTTAGGACAAATGGATCTGCAATCTTAAAGTCACAATGTCTACACTGGTGCATTTTTTTACCCTTGTGGGCAGCCACGTGTTTCTTGAGTTCAGAAGGCCTGTGAAAGCCTTTATCACACATGTCACACTTATGGGGGTAGTCCTTCGTGTGAACCGAAATTATGTGTCGTTTCAAATCACTTGAGTTCGAGCTTTTGTGGTCACAGTGCAAACACTGGTGTGTTTTGCTTTCTTGGTGGATAAGAGCATGTTGCTGCACCTCTTTGGTATCTGAGAAAGTCAGAAGGCAGATGTCACACTTGAATGGCATCTCTTTACTATGCTTCGTTTTTACATGTGTTTTCAAGTTAGAAGAGTCTGCGGACCTATACTCACAGTACTGGCACTGGTACGGCTTCTCCCCGGTATGGATGCGCATGTGCTTTTTGAGCTCTGACGGGTGACGGAAACCTTTCCCACACTCCACACAAATATGAGGAAAGTTCTTGCTGTGGACCGCCAAAAGGTGGCGATTCAACAACCCTTGTTCAGCTGTCTCATATTCACAGAATTTACACTTGTGCATTTTGTTGGCTCCTTTCTCCTTATGCACCATTTTGTGAGTAAACAAAGCCCCAGCATGAGAGAAATGCTTCCCACACTCATCACATTCGATGGCCTTCTCTGCCTTGCTGGTCAGCTTGTGGCTCTCCAGGTGGTTGTGTAAACTTATCTTCTTGTTGGTAGTGTACTCACAGTCAGTACAGCGGTACTTTTTCTTGGTAAGGTGTTCAGGATGGTTTTTCAAGTGCCTTTTCAAAAAACCTCTCGACTTAAATTTTTTCCCACAAATCATGCAAGGATAGACAGTCAAGGGATGTCCATCAGGGCCAATAATTATTGCTACAAAAGGAAAAGAAAAGACCATGAGTGATCGAGCCAAGTTCCATTCTGTTTTCTTCAACCACTTAAAAGTGAATGTTCTGAATATTATCAGACAAATACTCCTCAAGTTAACATTCTTTTCACTGTTCTTCAACGAAAGAGATAATAGCAAAACCCAGTGATGAACAGAATCTTGTCCAGAAACTTCATTCAATGTAACCACCCATAACACTCCCAATCTAAAACGAACAGACGGGAGTGCCTGGGTAGCTCAGTCATTAAGCCTCTGACTTTGGCTTCCGTCATGATTCCAGGGTCCTGGGAGAAGAGTCCTGCATTGGGCTCCCTGCTCACCAGGAAGCCTGCTTTTCCCTTTCCCACTCCCCCTGCTTGTGATTCCTCTGTCACTGTGTCTCTCTCTGTCAAATAAATAAATAAATAGACATTTAAAGCCACATGTATTTGGATATCTATAAAACATGATTCATAAAAACAAAGTTCACCTTTCAGTTTTATTACTACAAGCCAAATTTATGGTAACTTAAAGTTTAACCACTTACTAAAAAACTGTAATATGCAAAATAGTATACAAGATTATACTGGAAAGGAATTATTCAATGGACAACAGAAGTATTTGTCTTGCTCCTCAGTAAATGCCTGCTTCATGCTGACAAAATATTTAAATTTGTTCATTAGAGTTAAATAATGTAATTTTAGCAATTTTATTTCCACTAAAATATCCTCAGATTTTACTGTCCTAAATGTCTGACTCAAAACCTATTTCTTTTTATTCCAGGAAATCATTCATGAATATTACTGAATTCTTAAAATTATTTTTCACTTCAATACACAAAAGCTACATATGATCTAGCAGCTAAATTGCTATCATTAATACCTCTATGGGTACATACTGGTTTAATCTCAGAGCCTGCAGAGCACACTGCACTGTGGAACTTGTGCATCCTTACCTGTTTGGTACTGCCTGGAATCGGGTCTTCTCCTTTTCTTTGGTTTTTGTTTAGCCAGTCTGCTGAACCCAGCAGACTCATCTATGTGCAAGAGGGCACTTGCAGTGCCATTCCGGTTTTCAATGCCATCAGAATTATTACCTAACAACATGTATTAAGAAACAAAATTACACAGTGTTCTTTATAAAGAATTACGGATTCTTTATTAAGTAGAACAACAAAATGCCACGATACTCATGAATGACAAATTCCCCATCCAGGTAATGAGCTTTAAGGGTAAATTTATGTACCAGACAACAGAAAAAGCCCAGCTTCCAAATTTAACAGCATTTTGCACCACAAAGTCCCACGATGACACTCAAATGGTAAAGTCATGATCCAGATATATTCAAGATAAAAAATTTCTATTTATCTCTTCCATAATATAGGCAAAGAAAATTCCTATTAAAATTAAGGCAAAAGGCAGACTATAAATAATCATCCTTTACATCTTTACATCACTATACTGGTACTTCCTATGTCTGAAATCTGAAGCTATAGAAATCATTTTTAATAATGAATTCTTGTTCCAGAACCATGCAATCCTTTGAGCCACTATGTATGTGACTTACCATAAGCCGCTGCCCATGCTATTGGCATGAAGGTTTTAATTTCATTGTCGTCCATTTGTTGTTCATGCACAGCAGCTGCTGCAGCTGCTGCCACTGCAGCATCCTCCTCTCCTACTATAACTTCCATATAAACTTCATCAGCAATTTCAGCAACATCTAATTAGAAAATCAGTAGAATTCTTTAAGACCAGGTTTACAAAGACCAGACAGAAAAAATGCTTGCATGAATTCAGACAAAGAAACAGAAATTTCAAATGTTACATACCTATTAAATTATTTTCACACAGTAAATACTCCATATATATTTGTTGAGTGAACCATTCCTTTCTTGACTTTCACCACTGTTTTTAAAGTAACATCCTAAGCATACTTTAAGAGTCACTAATGTTCCTCTTCGGTATATGACAGTACAATAGTATCTACAATAGTACTGTTTACTTTCTTCAATTAGTTGCATTTAAAAAAATTAACTGTATACAGAAACAGAATTTTCTCCCACAAAAAGGGCACCTACTTAAATCTTCATCTTCTTGCTGAGAGTCGTTGACAGTCATATAAACCATCTTTTCTCTTGGTACTCGAATACTGCTATTCTGGTCAAGTAATTCAACTCCATGGTCATTCTCAGGCTCACTCTCCACAATGTCTACAGTGCCACCTATCAGGGAAGATGACAGCTCCAAGAATTTATCTGAAAACATCATTTCCACCTGTCTCACTTATTATATTTAATATACTTTTATACTGCTACATGGAAATCCTTGTTTAAAAGTCATCTTCAGTGACTCCTGGGTGGCTCAGTCAGTTAAGCATCTGCCTTCAGCTCAGGTCATGATCCCAAGGTACTGGGATCAAGTACTGCCTTGGGCTCCCTGCTCAGTGGGAAGCATGCCTCTCCCTCTGCCCTTCCCTACCCCACCCTCCAGCCCGCTTGTGCTTGCTCTCTCAAATAAAATCTTCAAAAAAAATTTTTTTAAGTTATCTTCAGAAAATATTTCAAATGTTCTCAATCTAAACCACCCAAAAGAAATCAGGTTCAAGTGGCTGATCAGGATGAATAATATCCTGAAGCTTTCCTCTTACCTAAGTCATCCTCTCCAGGGTCAGCTTTAAAAATATACACCTTGATTACTTCAGGGCAAGTGCCATCCACCTTACAAGGATCTATTTCTGACTCTGTGTTCATGGTCATTCCAGAGGAGCCACCGTGTTCTATTTTGCCAGCATCATCCACTGAAAAGCGAAGAAATACATCATAAATAACAGTAACAGAAACTTAAATAAAATACTACCTTTTTTAAAGTGTTTTACAAATACAATCTCTAATTTGACTCATATAAAATTGAATGATTTCATATCTTAAAAAGTAGCAAATTCAACAAATACGTTTTGCAAATATTCTAAAAGTGGGATGAGATATTCAGGTAAAAAATATTTTACTTAAAGCAAATTCATGGTAGCCTTAAAAACTAACAAAAGTAATGAGATTATATTCTATATCTTTGCATATACTATTAACCATAAGATGAAAGGATTATTATATTGTTAAAGATCTTGGGAAGAATGTCCTACAATAAAATAACCAAATCCTGGTCTTAATACATTTTCTTAGCACTGTCTTGTTAGTGTTTTGACCATTATGTGGTCTTATCTGTCTCTTAGTAGAATTTTTTTTTTTAATCAAAATACAATTTTCAGAAACATATACTGCAATGGTCAATGTAAATTCTACTATCAAAATATTTAAAGTTAAAGCTGCACACAAACACAAACATGGTATATACTTGAATGAGGCACACACTTGAGTTCATAAAACTGAGTCTGGGTCATTGCTGGCAAATGCAGCAAATGTATACTTAAATATACAGTATTCTCAAATAACTTAATGAACGTAGCCTTTATTATGTTTTTGACAAAAAAAAAAAAAAAGATACCAATATAGACACACATGGCTCATGACAGTGGAGATTCAGGGGATACAGAACAAACATTTCATAATTTTTTTTTAAACATTTCATGATTTAATCTTTATAAAAGAGGCTAATGAAATACAGTATTATGCTTAGTATTGGGAAACCAAAAAATAATGTCCCAAAGAAGCAGACTTGGATTGGAATAAATACCAAAAGCATAATTCCTATGAAATGTAATCTTTTATCCACTGCTACCCACAATGGCCATCCAATGATATCTCTGGCACAGATGAAAGTGAGGAAAAGACTAATGAATGAAAACTTGGCCAATATGATCTAACTTCTCACAAAGTTGGATTTATTGATGTTGAATATATTAGAGAAAAAGCGCAGAAATATTCTCTCTGCTCCAGATAAAATTGGCTTGGCTGCTGTAACTGAAGACAAAGCAGAGAAGAAACCAAAGCCCAGAAAAAAAAAAATTTGTCTTCCATTCACCTAGCAAAACTTCTCATTTCCCTTTTAGTTACCTTTCTGGTGTTCCCCTGCTAGATGTGATAAAAATACATGAATTTTATCTTTATGGTTGGACATTAATGTTTTACTCAATTCAGCAATGCATCATAGAGTAATTAGACTGTGGGCTAGGTAAGTACTGGAAGTAAAAATATGAAAAAGTTATGGACTCAAAGTTTATAATCTAACAGGTGTAGGGGTAACAGAAACGGGTGATGAGTATCAAGGACTCAATGTATGTAAGTTTTGAATCACCACACTGTACATCTGAAACTAATATTATACTGTGTTACCTAACGGGAATTTAAATAAAAACTTTTAAAAAACCTTAAAAAAAGATAAAGTGATAAAATAAGGGGTGCCTCAGTGGCTCAGTATGTTAAAGCCTCTGCCTTTGGCTCAGGTCATGATCCCAGGGTCTTTGGATCAAGCCCCACATTGGGCTCTCGGCTCAGCTGCGAGCCTGCTTCCCGCCCCTTCTCTCTGCCTGCCTCTCTGCCTACTTGTGATCTCTGTCAAATAAATAAATAAAATCTTTACCAAAAAAAAAAAAAAGTGCACTAATAAGATAGCTAGCATTTATTAATATACACACTGCAAAATACTTATACTAAGTCGTAAAGGAGGTGTTAAAAACATCACTAACATTTTAAAATAGAGCAAACTGCAGTTTAGAAAAGTTGAACGTTTAGGGTAAGATACCACAACAAGTAAATCCAGTGATTCTAGTCAGAATTCAAAAGAAATCCATGAGTCATAAAGTAACCTTAATGAATATCTGAAGTTTTCAGAATGTATTCAATGATATTTCTTAGAGGCAATTTTTATTTTTGTAAAAGTCAATATATGATATAATAGCTAGATGGTTTCTATTAGTATCTATAAACATGACTCAAGCACAATTCATCTAAGGTTGTGGTGATAGTTATGATCACTTAAATTTTACATGAAAAATTCTTTTTTTTTTTAAAGTAAATTCTATGCAGTGGGTTTAAACCAACTACCCTAAGACCAAGGATCATATACTCTACTAAGACTAAGCCAGCTAGGCAGACCTATCTGTAATTCTTAACAGTGACTTATAAAGATAGAAGTTAGATTTTGACATCTTTGAAAGAGTTCTATAAATTCCCCATCAAATTTTTTAAAAGATTCAAAAATTCCATTTGCCTAGTCAAAATTCTTTCACAGAATAACAAAGAATATTCTTACATAGAATATTAAGATGAATTTAGTCTTTCAAAAGCCAACACTGAAAAGTAAAAATACACCAACACTTAATCTTAGTTTCTTACTTAGAAATCAAGACCACCCCATGTCAATATATCATGTGCACAAAAATGCTTTCAAACAGCATCCTAAAATCTTACAAATATAGAAAATCCTAAGACAAGTACAAAGTGAAGGAGGAACATCTGCAGTGGCTCGTACTAACCTGGAAGTCACTCATACTCTTGGTTAAAATATTTTAGTGAATACTATATAGAGTCAAACTCAAGTAGGTTGAGGATTCTATGGAACATGGATGTTAATATCTTTACAAAGTTTAATGCAGGCATGCCTGCATGGCTCATTCAGTTAAGAATCTACCTTCAGAGGTGCCTGGGTGCCTCAGTGGGTTGGGCCTCTGCCTCTGGCTCAGGTCATGATCTTGGGGTCCTAGGATCAAGCCCTGTGTCAGGCTCTCTGCTCAGCAGGGAGCCTGCTAACCTCTCTCTCTCTGCCTGCCTCTCTGCCTACTTGCGATCTCTGTCTGTCAAATAAATAAATAAAATCTTAAAAAAAAAAAAAAAAAAAAAAAAAAAAAGAAAACAGAATCTACCTTCAGTTCAGGTCATGATCCCAGGGTCCTGAGATCTAGCGCCATGTTGGTCTCCCTGCTCACTGGGAAGCCTGCTTCACCCTCTCCCTCTGCCTTTGCTCCCCCTGCATGTGCTCTATCGAATAAATAATTAGTATCTTTAAAAAAATCCTTTAAGAAGTTTACTGCAAAAAAAGGAGAACAAAGGAGTAGTCAGAATGGATTGCAGGATCAAAGAGGTAACTCCATCAATGATAAAAATACTTAAGTATGCTCATAATCTGGGAAATAAAGAAAGTAAGAGGCCGGAGGTCAGGGACATGGTAAATTATAGAATCAAGATCTTAGAGGGAAAGGGAGAAGACAAAACAAGAAGCAAAGATGAAGAAAGTTTCCTTAAAAACTAAAGAAGAAAAATACTCTTCCTTTTGAGACTCAAGGGCAAATCAACAGACCTAATAGTTACCTTGTTAGGGAAAAGAGGGTAGAACTGGAGGTTATTCCAGTAAAACATTCTGACTGGTATCTTCAGTCATATACAAAGTGAAGGAGGCAAGGATATTTACCTATGTTTTATATAGTTTGTTGGTAAAACAACTATCATGTCCTTAATTCTGACCTTATGTTCACTTAGTCTTGTTTTCAAAGCTAAATACATGTTTTCTGACCTATCCAGCAGACTGAGCTAAGTCATTTTCCTAAAGGTAGCAAACAGGTAGGATTAGAGGACAAAGATCTCAGCATTCAGGCAAGAGAGTTCTGAATAAATCTAAAACTTCTTTAAAGTTTTAAACTCCTTTAAACTCCTCATCTTTGAGTTTGAGACTACAGTTAAGCCGGCCTCTTTTGGAAACTTTATAATAGTGACTCTAAGTAGGTACTGAAAAATCTTAGTATCTTGTGTTTACAAGGTCACACAAGATGCTCATAGAAATGTTAGTTTGTGGGTAATCATAAAAAAAAAAACTCCTGAAGACCTCACTACCTAATGATGATGGAACTTGGAAAATGTTACATATTTTCCTACAGCTTATAAAAGATGTTTCTTGTGCTCCTGAATAATAAAAAGTTATGTTAGAAAAACACATTCACATGTCAGGTCTACCTGAGAACAGCAAAGTTAATCCTTTTCTAGAGAAAATTAGAATTCACCTTGAAAATTTCACCTTGGAAAGGTATCCCACTAATTAAACTACTAAAATTATCTCAATGAAATATTATAAAAGCAACTTAAAAAAAAAAACACCCAAATCTTAAATGTCGTTTTACCATGTAAATCTCACTATGGCTTTAAAACTGCCATTAAAAATTAAAGTCTGAAGCACCTGGGGGGCTCAGTTAATTAAGCGGCTGCCTTCAGCTCAGATCATGATCTCAGGGTCCTGGGATTAAGCCCCTCATAGTGCTCCCTGCTCAGCAGAGAGCCTCTTCTCTCTCTCCCTCTGCATGCTGCTCTGCTTACTTGTGCGCTCTGTCAAAGAGATAAATAAAATCTTACCAAAAAGAAGAAATTAAAGTCTAGGGGTGCCTGGGTGGCTCAATCATTAAGTATCTGCCTTGGCTTGGGCCATGATCCTGGCGTCCTGGGATCAAGCCTCACCACCGGGCTCCTTGCTCAGCAGGAAGCCTGCTTCTCCCTCTCTTACCCAACCTGCTTGTGCTCCCTCTCTCACTGTGTCTCTATCAAACAAATAAAATCTTTTAAAATAATAATAATAATAATAATAATAAAAATAAATAAATAAAATTAAAATTAAAGTCTAAAAATAAACAAATTCTGGATAATAAATATCTTGAGACATCAGGAAGTGATTTCTACACAATTGCCTTTTTAAAAAATGTAGTATCTTCAGGCTCCCTGCTCAGTGTCAAGGCTGCTTCTCCTCCTCATTCTGCCTATTGCTCTCCCTGCTTGTGCTCTCTCCGGCAAAAAAATAAATAAAATCTTAAAAAAAAAAAATGTAGTAATAAAGAACTAAAGCTTCACTAGTTTTCAGTAAATTCACATACTTTGAAACCATCATTACCAACTAATTACAGATTATATCCATCACCCCCTAAAAATACTTCTAACATTCTTTGGCTAACTCCCTTTCCAAAACTTATTCCACAATTAGACTAGGTAAACACTCCTCAACTCTTTGTCTTTATAGATATACCTCTTTCAGACTTGCCA
The DNA here is from genome assembly GCF_902655055.1 of Lutra lutra. NCBI lineage: Eukaryota > Metazoa > Chordata > Mammalia > Carnivora > Mustelidae > Lutra > Lutra lutra. Next base: position 1,528,842 of record NC_062297.1, on the reverse strand, counting down.
AATACCCTTCTTTCTTTCTTTAAGTATTTTATTTATTTATTTGACAGAGATCACAAGTAGGCAGAGAGGCAGACAGAGAAAGAGGGGGAAGCAGGCTCCCTCCCGAGCAGAGAGTCCGATGAGGGACTTGATCCCAGATCCTGAGATCATGACCTGAGCTGAAGGCAGAGTCTTAACCCTCTGAGCCACCCAGGCACCCCATACCTGTTACTTCCAAAGTTCACCTGTTTTGTAGCATGTATCAGTGCTTCATTTCTTTTTATGATCAAATAATATTCCACTGGATGATGACATCACATTTTAAATATCAATTCATCAATTGAAGATGTTAGGGCTATTCCCATTTTTGTTTGGCTATTGGGATGCTGCCATAAATGGGAAGCCTGGGTGCCTCAGTTAACCATCTGCCTTCAGGTCATGCTCAGGTCATGATCCCAGAGTCCTGGGATGAAGTCCAGCATAAGGCTCCTTGTTCAGGGGGAAGTCTGCTTCTCCCTCTGCTTCCACCTGCCTCTGCTTGTTTTCTCTGACAAATAAATTAAAAAAAAAAAAAAAAAAAAAAAAAAAAAAAAAAATCTTAGGGCCCCTCAGTGGCTCAAAGCCTCTGCCTTCGGCTCAGGTCAGGATCCTGGGGCCCTGGGATCAAGCCCCACATTGGGTTCTCTGCTTAGCGGGGAGCCTGCTTCCCCTTCTCTCTCTGCCTGCTTGTAATCTCTGTCAAATAAATAAATAAATAAAAATCTTTATTAAAATAAAATCTTAAAAAAAATAATGCTGCTATGAATATTTGTATAACAACTATTTTATGGTATGTTTTTAATTCTCCTGGGTCTATGCTTAGGAGCAATAACTGAGTCATACTGTAATTCAATGTTTAACTTTTCAAAGAACTACAAAATCTTCACTAAGTGGGTAAACAATTTCATATTACCAATCCCACTTTGAGGCTTCTAAAATATCCCCATTCTTACAAAACTTATTTCCCATTTTTAAAAATACCCATCTGAGAGAATGTGAAGAGGTTAACTCATTCTGGTTTTGATTTGCATCCCCCAAATGACTAATGAGGATAAGCATCTTTCATGTTCTTATTTTCTTCTTTGGAGAAATGTGTATTCAAGGTTTTTTCCATTTCTAATTGGGTTGCTTTTTTATTACTGAGTTGCAGAGATTCTTTATATGTTCCAGTTCCTAAACACTTAGATATAAGCTTTACAAATATTTCCTTCCATTCTGTTATCACTTCACTTCTTCACAGTATTTTTGGAAATAGAAGTATTTTCAAACATGATAAATACAGATATCTCTGATTGGTTTTAAGTTTTTTATGTATCTCAAGGTAGCAGCCCAACATTGTTCATTCATGTATGAACATGCGGTTATCCCAACACCATTTGTTGAAGATAGGCTATTCCTCTTTAAACTGTGAAAAGTTCAAGTTGTGAAAACTCAACTGGCTCTAAGATGTATGTGTTTATTTCTCAACTCTCAATTCTATTTCACTGGCTTTTATGTCTGTCCTTATGCCATGTTTCATTTGGGTTACCACAGTTTTTTTGTTTACCTAGGAATATTTTAGTTTCACCTTCATTTTTAAAGCTTTAGCTAGATACTTCTTAGTTGAGTATATAGCATATAATATGTAAATGTATTAGACTTATTTCCTTCAACCTGCGGAACAGATCATCTGAATATATCACCTCAATGCCTTTTAAGTCTACATGTTTTTAAGAAGAAAAGAGCTCTTACCTCTTTGAGGAAGGAGCATTTGAGAACATGATGAGTCAATTCTGTCTTGCTTTCAAGAATGCTTCGTAAACTTTTGATAATTTAAAGTTTGCCAAACTTCTTAGCTTATAATTATAGATTAATATTTTTCATCTTATAATTATAGATTAATATTTTTCATCACATTTCAGAAATTTTCACCTACTACTTCTTGAGATATTCTTTCAATCCATTTCCATTTTTCCTCTCCTTCTTTCCTCTCCTTTTGGGGATTGTCTATGCTAGTATGCATACATACAGGTCTAAGAAGCTACATTAATTTTTCTTCATTCTTTTTTTTCCTTCTTCTCAGAGTGGATTAATACCTCCTGATACACATCCAAGTATGCCAATTCTTTCTTTACCTTTAAAGTTTGAGCCCTCTGGTTAAATCTGCATTTTAGTCTATTTATTTTAGGTCCAGAATTTCTATTTAGTTTTTTTTAAGTTTCTCCTTATTGATATCCTCTGTTTGGTGAGACATAATTTTCATACTTCCTTTAGTTCTTTACAATGGTTTTCTTTAGCTCTCTGAACAAATTTAAAATAGCTGATTTAAAATCTTTATTAAGTTCACTATCTAGGATTCCTCACGAGTTTCTACTTACTGTACTTTTTCCTGTGTTTCTGTCAGGATTATTGTTTCTTTGCATATCTTATGACTTTTGTCCAAAATTAAGTGTTTTAAATAATATAATTTGACAATTCTTGATATCAAATTGTCCCTAATAATTTAATGGCTTACCTTCTTTTAGTGCCTGGTAATATCTCCTTTAAAATATTAAAACTGCTTAAATATATTCTAAATACATTTTAGAGTCCTTATATAAAAAGGCATCAATTCTAGTCTAATAAACAAAAACCTTTCTTAATTTTTATGAAAACAAATTTAAAAAACCTAATCAAGACATTTTTCCTAATCCTTATTCATGTTTCAAAAATATTTTCTTGTGTATATTTACTTTTAGAATTCCAAAATTTTAGTCTGTGTTCTATTAGATTTTAAAAAATTATGAACAAAACAAAACACTTGATACGGAGTTTACAGTGATTTTACATATATATCCAGTTAATTAGCGACAGAATAAGAGAATGCCTTAAACATGTATAAAAAAATACAAGTGCAATATTTTAGCATCCCTTCTATTCCAGTAACTACTAAACCAATATACAAACCATAAATTCTATTGATCCTCAGATTTTGTACATTAGATATTAAAGTTAAGATTTCATTTATTCATTTAATACAAAACTGGTAACTAATTAGAAACTAATACCAGGTAAAATGAGGAAAACACCTAAACTAGATGGCATGATATCCACATGATTTCAACTGTAAAGTTAATAAATATGTTCATTCAATGAATAATTCACATGTAATATGTACAAGGTTTGGTGCAGGATATATCTAAGTGGTAAGATTCATAAGTTTTGTTCTAACGACAGACAAAACCAATTTAAAAGAAAGAGTATGATCTAGACTACAAAATGATACATAGCAGATAGGCTGTAATAATGAGCATCTGTGTCTAGATACACTATGACACAACAAAAAATGGAATTCTTTCATTGTTAAAAAAGTGAGAACTGCAGAAGGAAGAAACTTGATGAGATGGACTCTAAACACTTTATGAAAACACTTTATCAGCCATGTAGAGCCCATAACTCACTGAAATTTCTAAAGAGAAGAGTAGACATCTGTTTAAACTCTTAAGGTGTACATGTTGAATAAAAATATTAAAGGACTGAAAATGTTTGTTTCATGCAATGAAAATCATTAATATTGACAGATAATTACAACATCTCAGTTTTCTCTATTATGCAAAATACAGATCAGGCTACAATTCCTCTTCACACTAAACCAAAAACCTGTCAATCCTAAATAGTTACCCTCTAACCCTGCCTCCCCCAAATAGGGTTTTAAAATTATAATGTAGCATTTGAGGAAGTATCTTTCCTAGAAGGCAGAAAAAAAGATATCAAGAAAACTGAAATGTCTGGACAAATTTATCTTATAAAAATCTTATATTCTAAATTTGTATTAACATTAAATCCTAAATTACTTATGATAAATTCTATCCCCATCTCCGCCTCTTTCAAAGTACCAAACCAAAGTATGAACTCAAAGTCAAAAAGTAAATTATTGTTAGCTACTTCAACACTACTTGGAAGAAGGTTTTATAAAGAGAATGAATTTACTGGACATTTATTAAACAAGACTCTTGACATTATCAAGTTAAGCTGGATGTAAAAAAATTATCATTAATAAATAGCATAAGATCACATATAGGGTAAATAAATACTTACTCTATTCCTAAACTTACCCAATCTCTGTGCTATGCTCAAAGACACAAGGGAAAAGGACTTGTATGTAGTGCTGATAAGAACACACTGAACTCTGTCTATATATGATAAACTTGATTCCAAATACCATAATGATCCCATGAGCAGGTGAATTGGAATAACCAAGTTATTTAAACAAGCAGGTAGATGATGGGTCTATCTAACAAAGTAAAACTTCACTGATGTACAGAATGTATCTAAAAAAGAAAGATCAGATCTCCCTGATATGAGGGAGAGGAGATGCAACATGGGGGGTTGAGGGGGTAGGAGAAGAGTAAATGAAACAAGATGGGATTGGGAGGGAGACAAACCATAAGTGACTCTTAATCTCACAAAACAAACTGAGGGTTGATGGGGGGAGGGGGTTGGGAGAGGGGGGTGGGGTTATGGATATTGGGGAGGGTATGTGCTATGGTGAGTGCTGTGAAGTGTGTAAACCTGGCGATTCGCAGACCTGTACCCCTGGGGATAAAAATATATGTTTATAAAGCTGTAAAAAAAAAAAAAGAAAAGAAAAAAGAAAGGATGAATACCCAAGTTTTGTAGCAACATGGACGGGACTGGAAGAGATTATGCTGAGTGAAATAAGTCAAGCAGAGAGAGTCAATTATCATATGGTTTCACTTATTTGTGGAGCATAACAAATAGCATGGAGGACAAGGGGAGATGGAGAGGAGAAGGGAGTTGAGGGAAATTGGAAGGGGAGGTGAACCATGAGAGACTATGGACTCTGAAAAACGATCTGAGAATTTTGAATGGGTGGGGGGTGGGAGGTTGGGGGCACCAGGTGGTGGGTATTGTAGAGGGCACGGATTGCATGGAGCACTGGGTGTGGTGCAAAAATAATGAATACTGTTATGCTGAAAAAAATTTAAAAATTAAAAATAAAAAAAAGAAAGATCAGAGACACCTACCCAGAGAATCCACTAAAAGAATTATCAGGACATCTACTATATAACTAAAACTATGTCTAATTATGTGCTAAATGGTAAGAAGGTAAATACCATCTAGAAAGCCAATATCCTGTAAAAGTATAAAACCAATGATATTAAGTCTCTAATCATTCTAGAAGTCCACATAAATTAGTGTTTATGGTTATGTATATGACCACTTTATTTCAAGACACTACAGTAACAAAGTTCCAAAGCCAATTATGAATTTGTTTTAAAAAATATTTTCATTATTTTGCAGGCAAAAGAGGAGTGGTATGGAAGAAAATAAGGACAGAAGTCACTGCACAATAAAAGACAAAAGATTTTTTTTAAGTTGAAATTCTTTCTAGGTTCAGTGGTTATTCTGATAAGGTAACACCTAATCACATCATCACATTATTTCTGATTTCTAATAGTTTATTCTTTCCAGCCTCCCTCATCACTTTTTTATTTTATTTTATTTTATTTTTTAAGATTTTATTTATTTATTTGAGAGAGAGACAGTGAGAGAGAGCATGAGCTAGGAGAAGGTCAGAGAGAGAAGCAGACTCCCCGTGGAGCTGGGAGCCCGATGCGGAACTCGATCCCGGGACTCCAGGATCATGACCTGAGCTGAAGGCAGTCGTCCAACCAACTGAGCCACCCAGGCGTCCCTTTTTTATTTTATTTTTTAAAGTAGGCTCTAGGCTGGGATGGAGCCCAATGCAAGGCCTGATCTCACAACCCTGAGATGAAGACTTGAGCTGAGATCACGAGTCAGATGCTTTACCAACTGAGGCACCCAGGTCGCCCTCATATTAGATAATACTTTAGGGGCACCTGGGTGGCTCAGTGGATTGAGTCTCTGCCTTTGGCTCAGGTCATGATCCCAGGGTTCTGGGATGGAGCCTCGCATCGGGCTCTCTGCTCAGCAGGGAGCCTGCTTCCCCCCACTCTCTGCCTGCCTCTCTACCTACCTGTGATCTCTCTCTGTCATACAAATAAATAAAAATCTAAAAAAAAAAAAAGTTACAAAAGGAATGGTGATTAAAAAAAAAAAGGAAATAACTCTTTACTTTTACCACTTCAGTTTTCTTAATTATGGCTTACCTTAACAAGATCCAAACTAGGACAATAATGCACATAGGCCTGTGACATTTATCTTAATTTAGTTAAGTTTAAGTAAAGAAAATGTCATCTTGATATATGATAAAAGATAGCCCTCAAAAATACCTTTGACAATCACTAGACCCCAAAGACTTACAGGAAATCATAAGGTAGTCCTCACAGTTGCTTTTGTCATCATCTTGTTGGTCCACAGGGATCCCATTGGCATCTATGACTGCTTCAGAGGCACAATCTGCTACCAATACTTCTTCTGAAACGACGTCTGCTGTCAGAGGGTCAGTAATGATTTCTGCTTCTACTACACTATCATGAACCATGTGTTCAACATGTCCAACATCAGACACATGTAAAGAATCACTTGTTAATACATGTTCTGGCACAGACATTGAGGCTGAAGTAATGTCAGAAGCTAAAACATCATCTGGGACCGTGCAGTGTGCTAAAGAAACTTCTTCAGTTACATCTGAGTCAAGCACTTGCTCAGGAATAATGACATTTTCAGATACATCTGCTTCTTCTAAGATATCTGAGCAGTGAACATCCTCAATCACAACATCCTCTATAACATCTTGGATTACAACTGAATCTGGGTCATCAGGAACAAAGTTATGTACAGTTATATCTGAATCCACAACATCTGAAACAAAAACAGTTTCTTGAACTTCCACAACAATCTGATCACCATCCATGTGCGTAGCATCAGTTCCTTCAAAAAACAAAAAATTAAAATGACAAATTTCAGGTAGGCATGCATGACTGTCTTCAATGATATAAATGATATTTAATTTCTACCAGAAAACAGAATATATCCTGTTTTCTCAAACACTGAAATAGATTAAGAAAATAAAAAGAGAATCTATTTTTGATTCATATAACAGATAAAAATTAACACAAGAACTGCTTCTACTCAACCCTCTCAACAGATTAAGAAATACTAGGAAACAGAAAATTTGAGGCAGTCGCAGAAGTATTTTTTGGACATCAACATTAAAATCTCCAGGAAAATAAAATCCTACGGGATAATTATAAATGTTAAGGAAGTAAGATAAATTCAGAAAACAAACCATTTTCCTTCATATCTGTTCCATTTTACCTTTTTTTACATTTCTTATATATGTCAGTTTTTCTTCTTTTCAACACTATTACTTACTTCTTTTCATTCCTTCCATTTCTTTCTTTCCCTCTTTAAAATCAACCCACTCTATGCTGGTGTAATGTTCCAAAAGTATCCACCATATATGACTGGATATTTAGAAATTAAATTGTGAATTTAGGCAATCAAAGAATTGGGGCACAAATGAAAACAGAGCTAGGAAGGCTATAGAGGAGGAACAATAACTGATTAAAGACTTCTATGGATAGATAAAAGTGAAACTGCTCTGGAGCACTGGAGGTGGAGGTAAGTGGAAGTGGGTCATGCCAACTTCATTAGAATACTCAGCCCCCATCTATCCTCCTCCCATCACCCACACTCCAATCCCAAGGCAGCTTCACCAATTTTAAGAAATCCTATTTCTAGTCCCCTCCACAACTAAAGAATAAAGCTATAGGAGTGAAACAATCGCAGCCCAGTGAGATTAAATGACTTCACCAAGATCACACAATTGTTTGCACAGCACATGGTACTCAGTAAATAACACTCTGAATGAATGAGATGAATGGGAACAGAAACAAGATTATTCTTACAAAAATTGTAACATAAAACAAAACAAATCTGCTATCTTGGCTCCTGGTCCATAAAACTAACAAATATGAAGTCTTATCTAAAAAAAAGCTACTCAATTAAGCTATTGGTCCTGGTTGTGACTTAGAAAAGTTGACCTAAAGCAGGTGCCTAACTCAGTGACTGTGTCTCACTGCCTAGGCCATCAGAGAAACACAGATAATTCAACTAACACAAAGGATCAACAAAAGCCAAAGAATGATAAAAGTTGTAAAGTCCTTAAAGTAAGTTAATGCCCACTTGATTAGATATAGAAATAATAATAAGATGTTTTCTTTCATTTCTACAGAATTATTATTAAATGGTTTCAATCATCTGTCTTTATGTTTCATATTTAGTAGTTCACATCAAGCAATACATCACTTTAATCTCCATCTTCAAGACATAAATGTAGAACCATTTAAAGGCAAGAGCACTGCTTAAGAAGTTGTAAGACAGAGAGAAGCATTTAGAACTTATTCATTTTGTGACCTTGGGCAAGTCATTTAACCTCTGAGTTTCAGTTTCCTGTCAGTAAAATGAGGACAGTATTTTCTGCCATGCATACCTCACAGGACTGTTGGTGATGATCAAATGGGAATATATGGGAAGTGTTCTGAAAAACTGTAATGAGAGGTTTCATTACTATTAGGACATATGAAAAAGGAAGCCCTAGCAGATTAAGTGATTTGCTCAAAGATGAATGAACACCATTAAGTGTCAATAATGAGGGCTAAAATGCAAACAGCTCATGACCCAAGACTGCTGTGGCAAAATTAAGCTAATAAATACCTTGAGTTTTTCTCCAAAGAACTTATAAGTCTCTCTGAAGCACATTTTTATACTTCATTATGTTCAAGTGAAGACAGAATTAACTTTGCATGTACCACCATCAAAATGACACCACCAAATATGAGTCAAAATACCACCCGAAACTGTTTAAGAAACAAAAATGTATGCACACACACGGCATTTAGAAAGATATTAAAATCCTCATGTTTTTTGGTAGAATCAGTATCTACTGCTTTAATATATGGCAAATATCACATAAAATTCAGTGAGTAAAATTTTAATTACCAAGGGTAGCTATATAACAGTAAATAATTTTATATTATAAAATCTAGTACAATCCTTTTCAATATTAATCTACTTAGAACCTTGGGTAATCTGGTTGCCCATTTTTTCCATTTTACAACTTCATAAATAAAGTTTTCCTTGTGTAGTTGGGAAAACAAACAACATTCTATGTGGCTGATGCAGAAGGCTCCCTGAGAAGCCTCTTGAGAAACAGGGTTGTGAAAGGAGGAAACTGTCAAAATGTAGAGGAGCTTTACAACTTATCTTCTGGACAATAAAAAAAAAAAGTGAAATGACATGCTCCAGGTGTTACATTAGGATTAGTATGCTACTGGTGTAGTAGATAAAAGAAGAAAACTGGGAGCCTGGAAAACAGTTCTAGTATTACAGGTTTAGAATGAGATAACAGTGCTTAGGCCCAAGTGGTAAGAAATGCTACAAGCAGTGGTGATAGGTAGATCTCCTTACCCACCCACTCGACCCTATCCACCCTGCAAGATGTCCACACTCCCATCACTGGAACTGTGAATATGTCACATTATGGTTTATGCCAGAAGGTTTTTGCAGATATAATTAAAGTCATAAATCTTATACTGAAAATTTGAGTAAGTCCAATCAGATTACACAAACTCTTAAAGCAAAACTTTCCCAGGTGGTATCAGAGTTGAAGCAGAATTTTAAGTTTGAGAGACTTAATTCATTGTTGCTGTAGGAACTACATGGAAAGCATGAGAAGGAACAAATCAGTGGCAAGGAGCCAAGACAGCCCCTCAGCTGACCGCTATCAATGAAATGGGGACTTCAGTCCTACAGTTTAAGGAAGTGAATTCAGCTAATCACCTCAATTATTTTAGAAGCAGAATCATAGCCCAAGTCCCAGAAAGGAACAATACCCTGTTCACATCTTTAATATAGCCATACGAAATCCAAAACAGATAGCCATCATAGACTTTTAACCCAAAGAAACTGTGAGACAATTTTATTGATTTAAAATACTAAACTTGTTGAACTTTCAGTGTTGTAACAGAAATAAATCAGGTTTTGGTACCAGAGAATGGACAGCTCCTATACAAATGCCAAAAAATGCAAAGTGACTTTAGAATGGAATATTCCCTTGAATAGACCCCTAGTAGAAATATGGATGTTAACAACTCAAGCTAGTAAGAACTCAGAAGAAATGACCAAAATAGAGAAATCCTACACAAACTCAAAGAACATCAAAGTCACCATGCACAGACTGTTAATAGAAATCCAGACTAAAAACTCTGCTATTAAGGGCTCAAAAAGAAGAAACATGTTAATGGAAGAAAGGAGTATCTTAGTTACAGGTTTTGACAGATATACTACCTATATACTATAGGTTTTGACTGTATACTATAGTTATGTGAAAAGTCTAACTTAACGATGAACTCAGTCAAGGAGATTTCAGCAGTGTTGAAGTTGTGGCCTTGTTTCTTCTTGATGCTTATAGTAAAAATCAAGAAAAATAAAGTTAGGGGCGCCTGGGTGGCTCAGTGGGTTAAGCCGCTGCCTTCGGTACAGGTCATGATCCCAGGTCCTGGGTTCAAGCCCCACATCGGGTTTTCTGCTCAGCGGGGAGCCTGCTTCCTCCTCTCTCTCTGCCTGCCTCTCTGCCTACTTGTGATTTCTCTCTGTCAAATAAATAAATAAAATCTTAAAAAAAAAAAAAAAGAAAAAGAAAGTTAAATTGAAACAAAAAAGTAGAGGACTTGAAACCTGTACAAAGTTTTAGCCTGTACAAATGGCAAAAGGGAAAAAAAATTAAAATTTCAGGTAAGAAAATTCTAGAACAAAAGTATGCTATGTATGGCTCTATGACTCTTCCCTGAAGATCAGTAGGTCTGAAAATGCACTCATTTAATGTCTCTTTTAAGTCATTCAAAGTGTGCCTCACAGATACCTTCAATCAAACTATAGTACTTAGCCTAAGAGCACCATGCCTCACCCATCTCCAAGAAGAAATGCTTTATCTCTAAAAGGTATATAGATGAGAGTCTTGTCTAATGAAGTAAATTCTCACGACCTAGGAGATACACAAAATTCTTTAAAAAATTTTTACCATCAGAAACAATGCTATCATGATTTGAGAGTATTGACTGAAAGGGATAGAGAAAGTATCTCATATGAACAGCTGGACTTCCAAATTCTAGGCGCAGAGCAAGTTAATAAAACTACAGACCCATTTATCTTCCTTTTCAACCTGTTGTAACCAGAATATTCAAAACTGCACTACCACTCACAATGGGAACAGATACCTTCTCTGGCTCTGTAAATCTACGAGGAAGAAGAATTATGCTCCAGAACTAGTACTTAATGGACTACACCCAGAATGTTATGGGTCCCTAATTTAGATGCTATGAGATTTCTAAGTTGCTTCATTTCTCTTCTTTTTGGCAAATATTATTTAGTATGTGAATGTTAAAAACATACTACTATACAAGCAATGGGCCAAATAAATCAAATAGCAAATCAAAATATGTCTTAAAACAAAAGGAAAAGAGGAGCGCTTGGGTGGCTCAGTCATTAAGCCTGTGCCTTCAGCTCAGGTCATGCATGATCCCAGGGTCCTGGGATCGTGTCCCACATTGGACTCCCTACTTCATAGGAAGCCTGCTTCTCCCTCTCCCATTTCCCTGCCTGTGTTCCCACTCTCACTGCCAATAAATAAAAACAAAAACAAAAAACAAAAAACAAAAAAAAAACAAAAATGGAAAAGAAAACACAATATTCTATAACCTATAGGATGCAGCTGGGCTGCTTAATTTTACATGAGAATTTTGGATATTAAGTGAAAACCTCAAAAGAGTGAATTTTACCATGGGAGGAACATAAATGTTTGGGGACAGAATGTAGACAGTGGTAGGCAGAATGGTCTCCCAAAGATATCCAAACCCTAATCTCTGGATTTTTTCTTAAAAGACATTATTTATTTATTTGACAGAGAGAGAGATCACAAGTAGGCAGAGAGGCAGGTTGGGGGGGGGGGGTGTAGCAGGCTCCTTGCTGAGCGAGAGCCCGATATGGGGCTCGATCCCAGGACCCTGAGATCATGACCTGAGCCAAAGGCAGAGGCTTAACCCACTGAGCCACCAAAGCACCCCCTAATTTCTGGACCTTGAAATATATTATGTGACATAGTTAAAAAGTCTTGGACATCTAATTAAAGTTATGGATATAAGAGCAGATAAAATGTAGATTACTCTGGATAAGCTTCTGGCTAGAGTCAGATGTGTTGTGAATGGGAATGTGGGAAAGATTTAAAGATGACAGAGACTCAACTCTCCGTTGCTAGAGGAAATGACATGTAAAACAAGAAAGGGAATGTGGGCAGCCTCAAGAAACAAAAAGTGGTCCTGGCTAACAGTCCATAAGAAGAAAAACACAGGGAACTAAGTCTGGCCAAAGTTTGAATGTTTACGAAAGAACTAAGAGGATTTAGTAGTATAACTGGGGAAAATGAGAACAAGACAACAGTAATTTTTTTGATACTGATGCAGTTACTGACAAGATTATGAGCTGCCTATGGGATTTTGAAAGGATAACAAGATACCTAAGTATGAATCAGTGTAAGATCTAGCAATTCATCCTCTTAATAACCAAACTCCAAATCTGGCAGATGGGAAGTGGAATAACCCAATAATTATCTATAGATATACCTATTCCATCAAAAAAGGAGTTTGGCTCTTGTGGTTGCAATTCAAGTTCATCTTCATCCATGGCCTTTGATTCTCATTAGTCACAGCTCCTAAGCCAGGAAATAAAGTATACCAAATATTAATTATATTAGGTCACATACTTAAAATGTCATCATGATCTTTACATTTCTGAAATGCTTGAATTTCTTAGTTTACCAAAAAGTTATCAATGTAAAATAAAGGGGAACATACTGATTTCCAGTGATGTATGTGCAGTTCTATCATTTAATGTATGAAAGTGCAGTTAAACAGGTTGACAGTGTTTGGGGATTTTTGTTTGTTTAATTACAGTTTAAGTTATATAAAGTGAACAAATCTTAATTGTTCTGCTTAATAATTTACATATATAAATATGTATACAAATAAATGTATATTTAAAATTATATTAGCATTTTTCAGACTGAGATACAGAACACTGCTCATACCCCAGATGACTCCCTCTTACCTCCTCTCTACCAGCAATCCAACGACTCTTTGAGGTTCACCTTAACATATTTTGTTTAGGGGGAATTTCAGCAAGATTTTATTGTACTTTTAAATTTAATGTAGTCTGTAATCTTTCTACCAGTAAATTACAAAATCGTAAAAATGCAAAATCTGTAACAATTTTTGATACTCTTTGGAGATTTCTATGTAGCTTACAATGACCTATCTTAACTGACCTTCTGACTGCAGAAATAACTCTCACAGTATATTTAGATTCTCCAGGCCACAGGTGAATTGGTACCAGCTACAAAAGGTAAAAAATAAATTTATCTTTGAACAAAGTAAAATGAAAGTACCATCTATATGATACCTAAAACTATAAGCAGGACTTGTGTGCACATGCTGTTTCCTTCTTACTCCTTTTCTCTCTTTCCCTCCTCCCTGTTCTCCCTTTTTCTTTCCCTCTCTGTTTCAAACTATAGTAAATAAAGAAGAGTTGAGCTTCATATACCGAATTTGCCTTAGGGCAGGCAGGAGAAATAACCAGTTTGCAAAAAAAAAAAAAAAGTTAAAACACAAATAAATACAGGGTGCCTGGATGGCTCAGTGGGTTAAGCATCTGCCTTTGGCTCAGGTCATAAGCTTCCCATCAGGGCTCCCTCCTCAGTGGGAAACCTGCTTCTCCCTCTCTCACTCCCCCCTGCTTGGGTTCCCTCTCTTGCTGTGTCTCTGTCAAATAAATAAATAAAATCTTAAAAAAAAAACCCCACAAAAAAACAAAAAAAAACAAATATATGCCAAATCAAGTGAGCAAGTAAGTACATAGAAGAAACAAAAAGGAAGACATCAGGGACCATGATTTACTTATGTTAGGAGTATTAGCTAAGCTTCCTAATAGGTTTTCTTTTTCTTTTATTTTTTTTTAAAGATTTTATTTATTTATTCGACAGAGAGAGAGATCACTAGTAGGGAGAGAGGCAGGCAGAGAGAGAGAGAGAGGAGGGGAAGCAGGCTTCCTGCTGAGCAGAGAGCCCGATGCGGGGCTCAATCCCAGAACTGTGGGATCATGACCTGAGCCGAAGGCACAGGCTTAACCCACTGAGCCACCCAGGCGCCCCCCTAATAGGTTTTCTTAACTCCACTTTCTCACTTTCTAACTCACCTTCAAAAGGGCTATTAGTTTATAATCTTTATAAACTTTTTTTTTTTAGATTTTCTTTATTTATTTGACAGAGATCACAAGCAGGCAGAGAGGCAGGCAGAGAGAGAGGAGGAAGCAGGCTCCCCGCTGAGCAGAGAGCCTGATGTGGGACTCGATCCCAGGACCCTGAGATCATGACCTGAGCCGAAGGCAGCAGCTTAACCCACTGAGCCACCCAGGCGCCCCAATCTTTATAACTTTTGCTAATGACACACAAAATGTACATGTGTTAAAATTTCAAGTAATGCAGTGTACTGACAATAACTTCTTATTTTCTGTATTCTTCTTGCTTTGTCATTTGAGGCTTTGATCTGGAAGAGACACAGCTATTTCTAGGGCTTGTTAAATCCTAGAGACAGCAAATGTTTCCCCATAAGTGCACCATCACAATACTAATCAACCAATCAGAGCCACATGCTCAAACACCAACTTTACATACCAAGTCAATATTCCTCCTACCATAAAATAATATTGGAAATTATTTAAACTATCCAATCTTAAATTTAGCATATCTACCATACCTTGCCTTATTCCTTCCTAATAAATGTCCCTGGGCCATGCTTCTCCCCTCTCCTCCTGCCTAATGACAGTCCTTCCCTTTTGCTCCTTCACCGTGTGACATTCCTCACTCTTTCTCTTCTCATGGTTGTGAGTATAAGCAAAAAAAAAAAAAAAAAAGTTTTATTTATTTATTTATTTATTTGAGAAAGAGAGCACATGCAAAAGTGGGGTAATAGGCAGAGAGAGAAGTAGGCTCCCCACTGAGCAGGGAGCCCAATGTGGGGTTCGAGACACTGCTTTTACCAACTCAGCCACGCAGATGCCCCATAAACCTCTTTCTTCAAGACAATCACTTTCATATCTGATACTCTACTGTATCGAATTAAAACAAAATGGGTACGTTTTAACACATGTAAAAATGAATTTTCTATAAGTCAATCAGAAAGACAGTTATCATATGATCTCTCTGATATGAGAAATTTGAGAGGCAGGGGAAGGGGTTGGGGTAGTAGAGAGGGAAAAAATGAAACAGGATGGGATAGGCAGGGAGACAAACCACAAGATACTCTTTATCTCAGGAAACAAACTGAGGGCTGCTGAGGGAGTAGGGGCGAGGGAAAGGGTGGCTGGGTTATGGACATTGGGAGGGTTTGTACTATGGTGGGTACTCTGATTGGTTAAGACTAATGATTGACAGACCTGAACCCCTGAAGCAAACAATACATTATTTGTTAATTTTTCAAAAAGCCTTTAAAAAAAGGGGCGCCTGGTGGGGCGCCTGGGTGGCTCAGTGGGTTAAGCCGCTGCCTTCGGCTCAGGTCATGATCTCGGGGTTCTGGGATCGAGTCCCGCATCGGGCTCTCTGCTCAGCAGGGAGCCTGCTTCCCTCTCTCTCTCTCTCTCTCTCTCTGCCTGCCTCTCTGTCTACTTGTGATCTCTCTCTGTCAAATAAATAAATAAAATATTTAAAAAAAAAAAAAAAAAAAAGGGGGCGCCTGGGTGGCTCAGTGGGTTAAGCCGCTGCCTTCGGCTCAGGTCATGATCTCAGGGTCCTGGGATCGAGTCCCACATCGGGCTCTCTGCTCAGCAAGAAGCCTGCTTCCCTCTCTCTCTCTCTCTGCCTTCCTCTCCGTCTACTTGTGATCTCTGTCAAATAAATAAATAAAATCTTTAAAAAAAAAAAAAAAAGCCTTTAAAAAAAAAGTGATTTCATTTTGGCTCATACCAAAAAAAAAAAAAAAAAAGAAGAAGAAGAATTTTCTAAAGCATAATTTAAATGTTGTCAAGTCTATATTAATGTTTTAACAGCTTCCTGTTCATTCCAAATAAAATTCAAGCTCCTTAGTTGACAGTTCTCTAAAATCTGGTCCTAACTACTCTTGGCATTATCCTCATATTTTCCCTTTAGTCATCTTCACCTCCTCTCCACCACCACCCCAAATCTATTTCTGTCTCTTTCTTCATTCACCCAAACATATACCTAACATAGATTTGGGGGTCCATAAGAGACCCAACTCTTTACTTGGTTTTGGTTTTCTTCTACCTGATTTAAGTTTATAATTTCCAAAGTATGTCATCTCTCAGACCTATCCAATTCATTTCAAGAAATACTACTGTTTGGGGTGCCTGGGTGGCTCAGTGGGTTAAGCCTCTGCCTTCGACTTAGGTCATGATCTCTGATCCTAGAATCGAGCCCCTTATCAGGCTCTCTGCTCAAGAAGGAGCCTGCTTCTCCCTCTCCCTCTGCCTGCCTCTCTGCCTACTTGTGATCTCTCTCTCTGTCAAATAAATAATCTTAAAAAAAAAAAAAAGTATGTTTTATGGTATTTATTCAAAATACCTCAAATAAGAAGGCCATTAAGATTACATTAGTAAGTATTTTTAACCACAAAAAAAATGGAAAATATTATTGGTCTAAATAAGTTGTCACTTTTCTCTCCCCAAACTCTCTGGCTTTTTACTTCTTTTCCCATATTCAAAAAATACCATTATGAAAGGACAAACTTTAATAATTCTATAAACAAAATTAAGTAAAATGACATGAAATTATACCAGTTAAGGATGGAATAAAAATGACTTAGTACTTAAGTATCTTCAAGTTTCCCTAGAATCAACCTCATTAGCTCAGTAAAATTCAAACTGGATTGTCATGCTGTAGTAAGATTTTTCTACTGTCCTTGCCCTCAAAAACACCAAGAGATCAGAGTGGAGTCTAAGAGTCCAGTGGAAAAGTTAGAGCAATCCCATAGGGGAAAAAAAAGAAAATGGAGACTGAATGAAATGGGACGAGTAAGAGGAATAGTTTCACTTCACTCAAATCACCCCTCCTCTAAGGCAGCACAACTCAGCAAGAAGAAAGCCCTGCCAGGCCTGTGTCTCCTCCTTCGGGAGAAAATAAAAGCCTGTGAGTGCCTGGATTCCCTAACTGTGCTGGACACCACCAGTGGCACATTTCTCTTATCCTATCCAGACTACTGAGCTGTGCTTCATGACTGGGAGCAAAAAGCATGTTACTAAGAACAGGCGGGCTCTTGGAAGGAGGGTACAAATGGGATGCAATCTGCTAACTGCTCCACAATTCCATCAGGGAACTTACCCACAAAATGCTGGAGACGCCTTGCCTATGGATTCTACCAACTAGCCCAAGGACACCCCCAAGTCTATGTGGCTTACCTGCATACGCCCCCATCCCATGGCTACCTGTGTGTGTACTGCTCTAAGAGCAGGCTTGACTAGTAACACTGGGAGAAACCAAACAAACTTGAGGATTCAGCACCTCCTTTCCTAGGAAAAGCAAACCTGAGACCATCAGTACCCAGCCTCACTTTGCAGGACTGAGAGAAGCACAAAATTAAGATTTCGGGGGGGGGGGGGGGGCAGTAATAATTATGGAGCAGGCATATCCACTGAAAAGAAATGAAAACAGCGGGAATTCCTAACAGGGCTAAAGAAGGTACTTCTCTACCAAGGCCACCAAGAAGTAAAGACTAGAGATGACATTCTTCAAATGTGAAGACAACAATACAAGACTTCAAGGAATAGGAAAAATCAAGGATACAGAACCCCATCAAGGGAACACAATAATTTTCTATTAACTCCAAAGTCATGAAGATCTGCAATTTATCATAAAGTAATTAAAACAGTTATTTTAAGAAAATTCAGTAAGCTACAAGAAAACACGAAGTTGGGGTGTCTGGGTGGCTCAGTGGGTTAAAGCCTCTGCCTTCGGCTCATGTCACGATCTCAGGGTCCTGGGACCCACCTGCGTAGGGCTCTCTGCTCAGCCAGGAGCCTGCTTCCCCCTACCCCCACTCCCTGCCTGCCTCTCTGCCTATTTGTGATCTGTCAAATAAATAAATAAAATCTTAAAAAAAAAAAATGAATGAAAGAAAGAAAGAAAACACAAAGTCAACAAAATCAGAAAAATAATACATGCGAGTGCCTGAGTGGCTCAGTTGGTTGAGCGACTGCCTTTAGTTCAGGTCATGATCCTGTAGTCCTGGGATTGAGTCCCCCAGAAGGCTCCCTGCTCAGCAAGGGGTCTGCTTATTCTCTGACCTCCCCCTCTCATTCTCACTCGCTCTCAAATAAATAAATAAAATATTAAAAAGAAAAATAATACATGAACAAAATGAGAAGTTTAAAAGAAAGGAATCATAAAAAAGAACTACATATACTGGAGCTGAAGAATACAGCTGACCCTTGAATAATAGGGTTTAAACTATACAGGTCCACTAATATGCAAATTTTTTTACAGTACTGTATTTTCTCTTATGAATTTCTTAACAACATCTTTCTTCTATAGTTTACTTTACTATAAGAATCCAGTATGTAACACATATAACCTACAAAATATGTTAATTGACTCTATTATTGGTAAGGTTTCTGGTCAATAGTAGGCTATCAGCAGCTGACTTTTTTGAGGAGACAGAAGTTATACACAGATTCTGACAGTACCCACAACCTCCCAGTTGTTCCAGGGTCAACTGTACAATGAATGAAATGAAAAATAACATAGGAAGCATTAAGAACAAACTGGATCAAAGGGCGCCTGGATGGCTCAGTCAGTTAAGTTCCTGACTCGATCTCAGCTCAGGTCTTGATTACAGGGTCCTGTTCAAGCCCTGCATTGGGCCCCACACTGGATGTGGAGCCTACATAAAAACAAAAAGAACAAACAAGATTAAGTATAAGAAGTATATGGAACAGGGGCACCTGGGTGGCTCAGTGGGTTAAGGCCTCTGCCTTCAGCTTGGGTCATGATCCCGGAGTCCTGGGATCGAGCCCCGTGTCGGGCTCTCTGCTCAGCAGGGAGCCTGCTTCCCCCTCTCTCTCTTTCTCTCTGTCTGCCTGCCTCTCTGCCTAATTGTGATCTCTGTCAAATAAATAAATAAAATCTTTTTTTTTTTTTTTTAAAGATTTTATTTATTTCTTTGACACAGAGAGAGACAGATCACAAGTAGGCAGAGAGAGAGGGAGAAGCAGGCTCCCCGCTGAGCAGAGAGCCCGACGTGGGGCTCAATCCCAGGACCCCGAGATCTCGACCTGAGCTGAAGGCAGAGGCTTAAACCACTGAGCCACCCAGGCGCCCCTAAATAAATAAAATCTTAAAAAAAAAAAAAAAAAAGAAGTATATGGAACAGAAGACCACTCTTTGAAATTATCTACTCAGGAAAAAACAAAAAATAAAAAAGGGTGAAGACAGCCTACATATTTGAGGGAAATAACCTATATATTACTGGAGCTCTAGAAAAGACAGAGAAAGAAAAGGGAGGGAGAAGCTGATTTAAGCTGGTTTAGTATCTTAAACTGTGGAGCTTCGGATACCCAAATTTAAGAAGGTCATAAAAACCCACATTAGGGCACCTGGGTGGCTCAGTGGGTTAAAGCCTCTGCCTTCAGCTCAGGTCATGAACCCAGGGTCCTGGGATCGAGACCTGCGTCGGGCTCTCCACTCAGCCGGCAACCTGCTTCCTCCTCTCTCTTTGCCTGCCTCTCTATCTACTTGTGATCTCTGTCAAATAAACAAATAAAATGTTAAAAAAAGGGGCACCTGGGTGGCTCAGTGGGTTAAGCCTCTGCCTTCGGCTCAGGTCATGATCCCAGGTCCTGGGTTCGAGCCCCACATCGGGCTTTCTGCTCAGCAGGGAGCCTGCTTCCTCCTCTCTCTCTGCCTGCCTCTCTGCCTACTTGTGATTTCTCTCTGTCAGATGAATAAATAAAATCTTAAAAAAAAAAAAGTTAAAAAAAAAAACACATTAATTTCAACCCCAATCTTCTCCAAGACATAATATAATTGTCTAAAATTAAAGAGAAAGGATTGTAAAAGCAGCAACAGAAAAAAAAAATTCACTTACACAATAGAACCTCAAATAGGCCTTTAGTGGACTTTTTTTTTTTTAATCAGCAGAAATACTGCAAGTTAGAGAGGTCACAATACTACACTCATAGTGCTAAAAGAAAAATTACCAACCAAGAATACATAACTAGCCAAACTGTCCTTTAGAAATGAAAGAAAGATAAAGGCTTGCCCTAATAAATAAAAACTTAGGGAGTTCAATGCCCTCCAGATCTGTCTCACAAGAAATGCTAAAAGGAATTCTTTAGGCCAAAATGAAAGTAATCAATAGGTCATTAGCAATAGGCAATTAATACTACAAAAGCATTAATATACAATGTAGTTCGGTAAAATGCTCAAAATCTGAAAAATCAAATGTAAAAATATTAATTCTAATAGAAGTTAAAGGACAAAGTATTAAAAATAACTACAGCTAGGGGCACCTGGGTGGCTCAGTGGATTTAGCCACTGCCTTCGGCTCAGGTCATGATCTCAGGGTCCTGGGATCGAGTCCTGCATCCAGCTCCCTGCTCGGCAGGGTGCCTGCTTCCCTCTCTTTCTCTCTCTGCCTGCCTCTCCGTCTACTTGTGATCTCTGTCAAATAAATAAATAAAATCTTAAAAAAAAAAATAACTACAGCTACAATCTGTTACTCAATACACAATATGAAAAAGGTAAAAGTGACAACAAAGAAATAAAATTTTAGAAGGGGGTAAAAGGATAGTTTCCATAAGCCATCAGTGTAAGTTTTTATCAGTTTATTGACATTATATCAACTGAGCTTTGAGGTGTCCCTTTAGCAGTTTAAAATAGACTATCAGATCTTAAAAATGATGTCAAGTCTCAGGGTAACACAAAGCAAAAACCTACAATAGATACAAAAGATTAACAGAATGAAAGCTTACCAATATTGAAAAGAATCAGCTGCCAGAGGAAAGCCACAAGACAGGAAAAAAGTAACAAGGAACTACAAAATATCCAGAAAACAAAACCTGCAAGAAAGGTATACAGTCCTAGACGCACACATACATATATACACTTTCCTAAGATTAAAGCCTGAAATCTAAAAGGACCAAGTACGACTAGGGAGACTGATCCAGTAAAACATGGACCAATAATGAGTAAGGAAACAGATCCAGTAAATAAAGCCTCCTAACAGAGTGAAGTCCAGGACCAGATGGTTTGGGTAGACAAATTCTACTGAGCATTTAAAGAAAAATTAACATCAGTCCTCAAACTCTTCCAAAGAGCTTAACATTCCCAAACTCATTTTGCAAGGCCACTGTCACCCTCATGTTAAGCTAAATAAGGACAAAACAAGAAAGGGAAAACTATAGACCTTTCTTTATCCCTGATGTATATTCAAATGAGAAATTTCTCAATAAAATTCTAGCAAACTGAATTCAACAGCACATTAAAAGGATTATAAACCATAAAAGTGTTATCTAATCCTTGGGATCCAAGGATGGCTCAACATAAAAAAGTCAATAAATATGATATACCACATTAAAAATTGGAGGATAAAAATCATACACACCAAGTCCACAACTAGCATCTTCAGTGGTGGAATACTAAAAAGACTCTTCTCAATGATCAGGCACAAAAATGGCAACAATTAACGCTCCATTCAACATAGTACTAGAATTCCTAGCTAAACCAAATTGGTAAGATGAAAAAAATAAAAAGTATCAGAATTGTAATAAAAGGGGCATTTGGATGGCTGAGCAGCGAAGCATCTGCCTTTGGCTCAGGTCATGATCCCAGGGTCCTGGGATGAAGTCCGACATCTGGCTCCCTGTTCAGCAAGGTGTCTCTTTTCCCTCTGTCCCTCCCTCATTCTCATGCACTCCCTCAAATAAATAATTTTTTAAAAAAAGAGGAGAATTGGAATTATAGAAAAGTAAACTATTTCTATTGCAGAAGATACAATTTTATGTATATTATAAAAACTAAAAAAAAAAAAAAACCATTAGATCTAATCAGCATGTGAAACAGAATACAAAATCAAAGTACAAAAATCAGTTAGGTTTCTATTCATTAATAATGTGCTATCTGAAAAATGAATAGCAAAAACAATGACATTTATAACAGAATAAAAAAAAATAGGAAAAAATTTAGCCAATGAAGTGAAGATCAATCAGTAGACTGCAAAGTACAAGTACACAGTACAAGTTTGATAAGAGAAGCTGAAGACAAAATAAATGAAAGATATGGGATGCCTGGGTGGCTTAGCTGGTTAAGCATTTGACCTCAGCTCACGTCATGATCTCAGGGTCTGGGATCAGGGATCAAGCCTCAAGTCCAGGCCCGAGTCAGGCTGCACGCTGGGCACGAAGTGTGCTTCTCCCTCTCCCAGTGGCCCTCCTCCTGGCTCACGTTCTCTCTCTCAAATGATTAAATAAAATCTTTATTTAAAAAAAGCGCAAAGAGGGGCGCCTGGGTGGCTCAGTGGGTTAAAGCCTCTGCCTTCGGCTCAGGTCATGATTCCAGGATCCTGGGATCGAGCCCCGCATAGGGCTCTCTGCTCAGCAGGGAGCTTGCTTCCTCCTCTCTCTCTGCTTCTCTGCCTACTTGCGATCTCGGTCTGTCAAAATAAATAAATAAAATCTTAAAAAAAAAAAAGCACAAAGAATTAGCATTTTTATAAGTAAAAAAAGAAGCAAAGATACGTGTTAATGTACAAGAATTACATTGCAAAATGTCTATATGGCCCAAAGCCACCTTCAGGTTCAATGAAATTCATATTAAAATTCCAATGGTAACTGTCACAGTAACAGAAAAAACAATACTGAAATTTCTGTGGAATCACTAAAGAATCAAGAGCCCAGAAAGCAACTCATGCACTCAAGTAACAATGTAGAAGGGAGCCAGCAATACTCAGGGTAAGGACGTCTCTTCAACAAATACTGTTGAGGGGCGCCTGGGTGGCTCAGTGGGTTAAAGCCTCTGCCTTTGGCTCAGGTCATGATCCCAGGGTCCTGGGATCGAGCCCCGCGTTGGGCTCTCTGCTCAGCAGGTAGCCTGCTTCCTCCTCTCTCTCTGCCTGCCTCTCTGCCTCCTTGTAATCTCTGTCAAATAAATAAATAAAATCTTAAAAAAAAAACACAAAAAAAAACCCACAAAAAAAACAAATACTGTTGAAAAAACTAGATGATCACATGTGAGGAGTGAAATAGGACTCCTATCTTATACCATTCCCCAAAATTAACTTGAAATGGACTGAAGACTTAAATAGAAGCCCTGAAATCCTAAAACTTCTAGAGCAAAAAAGGACACTGACATTGGTCTTTGACACTGGACTTAAAAATGATATTACAAAAAAAAAAGGGGGGGGGAGGGGCATAAACAAAAAAAGCAAAAATAAACAAATGGGATATATGAAACTAAAAAGCTTCTGCACCAGTCTTTTTTTTTTTTTTTTTAAAGATTTTATTTATTTATTTGAGAGAGAAACAGTGAGAGAGAGCATGAGCGAGGAGAAGGTCAGAGAGAAGCGGACTCCCCTCGGAGCCGGGAGCCCGTCGTGGGACTCGATCCTGGGACGCCAGGATCATGACCTGAGCCGAAGGCAGTCGTCCAACCAACTGAGCCACCCAGGCATCCCTTCTGCACCAGTCTTTTAACATGAAACATAAACGGCAACCTATTGAACTCAAGAAAATGCTTGCAAATAAAAATCTGATAAGGAGCTAATATCCAAATACACACAACACACACACACACACAAAATACTGTATATAAAGAACTCATACTATTCAAAAGTAAAAAAATGCCCACATAATACAATCTAACTGAAAAACAGGCAAAGAACTGACATTTTGTCAAAGACATACAATTGGTACATGAAAATATGTACAGTATCACTAGTGAGGCAAATGGAAATAAAAACCACAATAAGATCAATCCTGTCGTATCTGTTAGAATGGCTATTCTCAAAAAAATAAAATAAAGAAAAAAAAGAATGGCTATTATCAAGAAGAACAGAGATGATTGGTGTTGACAGGAAATGGAGGAAAGGAAACACTTTCTTGTATACTGTGTTAGGAATGTAAACTGGTATAACCACTATGGTAAACAGTATGGGGACCCCTCAAAAATTAAAATTACCATATGATCCAACAATCCCAGTGTGGCTTTATATATTCAAAAGAAATGAGATCATTATACCAAAGAGATATCTGCTGTCCTTTTTACATTAAACCGTTAGATACAATAGCCCAGATACGTAAGTGTCCATCAATAGATGAACTGGCAAAATGTGCAGTATATATATTCAACAGTATGTCATTCAGTTATGAAAAGGGAAGAAATCCTGCCAATTGTGACATAGATGGACTCCAAGGAAGGTTGTGGAGAGTAAATATTAATGTTTTCTCATCACAAATTTAAAAATCACATATTCAAGTGAGGAACATAGAAGTGTTAACTAAGCTTACTAAGGTGATAATTTCACAACATAAACACATTATCAAGTTATCTCACCATACACCTTAAACTGACTTAATTTTATGTCAATCATATCTCAATAAACCCAGAAGGCGGAGGGAGGGTTAAACGTGAAGAATAACATTTTTCTCACTCATCCTCCTTGGCATTTCTACTAAAGTTTGGGAGCTAATTTCCTCAATTTTGAATTCTCTCCTTCCTCAGTTTTTTTTTAAGCGACACTAGTTTTCTTTCCACCTTCTCATCCATTTGCTACTCTGTCTCCTCCCATCGTTTACAGCAGCTTAGGTTGTGCAATCAGCTCTGTTTTCTTCTGCTTGGTCTTTATTCCCACAGTTTCAACTATTAGTGGCAGAGATGATTCCTCAAACCTACATACTCAAGTAGGGCCTAATACTAGACTGTCAGCTGAATATTTTCATTTGGATAAAACCCAGCTTCTTCTTGACCACAGCAAGATGGCCTCTTCTTTCTTCCCTATCATTTGAGATGTCTGACCTTGTCCATTCCTTTTCCCACAACTTCTCGATTCTATGTCCCTTTCTTGTATTTGTATGATTGCTATTTAATCACAGATCCTTATTTCCTGATTCCTGGGGATGAAAACAGCCTCTCAAATGGCTTTGCTTGTTTCTGTCATTCACACCAAAAACCGAAACAAAACAAAACAACTAGAAATCTTATTACAAGAAAGAGTGAAGGGTGAAGGCCAAACACTGAAACATTCCTGTGATATGGAGGAAGACTAAACCTCCAAAAGTACTATTTCCATCATGACATACCCTGCTCAGAAAAATTCATCAGTTCTCCAAAACTCAGAATGTTCTACAGTATTAACACAAACTAAGAGACAAATATGCTGTCATTCAATTTTGCAGCATAACTTGACAGGATTTCATTCTTTAAATTAGTTTTTTGTGCTTCCTTACCACTTCTACTTTGACATTCGAGATCCTGGATTCTCTGGGAGGTGAGGTCTGATAAGGTGCTTTGCCTAGTCAACTATGATCAACAGAGTAAATTAATGCACAAATATTTACATAAAGAAGATACTAATGCCAGTGACTTAAGGGTTCAGTAACAGTAACTGGTTCATATAACCAGCCATATATGCCACACAAAACTGAATTAAAACCATAAAAAGGAAGAAATGAGAGTTCACACAGTGAAAACTACCATTAACTAATGGGTTGCGCTAGAGTTCTATTCTATAAAGGCAACTACTAATTTAAACCCTTCCAACTATAAGAGTCAACAAAAATTTTATATCATATGCCTTTACTAATATATAGTTTACACTGAGAAGAGCTGCCTACTTGAACTGTTTTTACTAATTTGACCATTTCATTGTGCAACAATGCACTTGACTGGTAATTTCCCCCTGAACCCTCAAAGCCTCCCCTCTGTTTGTGCTCTCACTCTCTCTTATGCTCTTTCTCAGGCTCTCACTCACAAATAAATCTTTAAAAAAAAAAAAAAAAAGGCAGGAAAAAAAATTTTTTATACTTCAAAAATTATACCTTACTTTAGTAACCTTTCTTGAGTTAGAACTGCCACTTCCCTCCAACAATCAAGAATAAAAACATGTTCTTAAAAGAACATACAAATGGTACACATATGTTCTACAACGGTATATTCCAAAGAGGTCCCACAATTGGAGAAATAAATGTACAAGAATTTGGTCTGATGATTTAAGTGAAATTACCAAAGTCTTTATAGAAATAAAACCTAGATAGCAGGTGAACCTGAAGACAAGCAGAACAAAACAGAAAACCAAGAGTCTAAAACTTAGATGACCAAACCCAAATATTTAGTATGATTATCAAACACCTGAAAATATTTTACCTTAAACTTAATATTTACTGCACATTCAATGTAGGACTGCATTCCTCCAGTGGCAAAGATCATGATCTTGAAAATTCTGACACAGACTATAAATATTAAGATCAAGAGCTTCCTGAGAAGAATTCACAGTTGAAAATTACAAACTGAAGGAAAATTAAGAGAGAAAATCCAGGAAATACACAAAAACAAACAAAACACACCATGCAAAGTCAAGAGTTTAGCAAGATTTCTTCTATGTCATGGATAAAGAAGATGTGGTATATTTATATATACAATGCAATATTCAGCCAGTCATCAAAAAGTTGAAATCTTACCATTTACAAAGACGTGGATGGAACTAGAGGGTATTATGCTGAGTGACACAAGTCAATCAGAGAAAGACAATTACATGATTTCACTCACATGGAATTTAAGAAACAGAAGAGACAATCATAGCAATCATAGCAGGAGAGAAAAAGTAAAGAAGATGAAATCAGAGAAGGGGGAAAAACCCTAACAGACTATTAGCAATAGGAAGCAAACTAAGGGTAGCTGAGTGATGGGATGGGGTACCTGGGTGATGGGCATTACGGACTGCATGTGATGTGATGAGTACCGTGTATTATACTCAACTAGTAAAGTACTGAGAACTAATCTGAAACTAATGACACACTGTATGTTAACTAACTAAATTCAAATACGTTAATAAAAAAGATTTCTTCTATGTTAATTATGTAAATGGCTAAACTTATTTATATTTATAGCTCATGATTCCTAGATATTTTTATGTTCTTTCTTCTGGGCAAGTTTCAATGTGAATTTTTTAACACATTGCTTTTTACAAACCATATGCTTTTGTAACACATACACAAAAGTCATTTTTCTGATGGTCTCCCAAATGAATCCCTTTTAATATAATTTAATCTAACTTTAATCCTTGTTCAGAACACAAAAAAACTATACAAGTCACCTAATTTGCTGAATTTACAGAGAAGTAAAATTGCCCATGACAGAATTTTTCACTGGAGAAAGTATAAATGGTAAAAAGCTGAGCCAAGTAACAGCAAGTATTTTTTTTTTTTTAAATGACAGTAATAATTCTCCTTAGCAAAGCTTAGGAAGCAGGTAAATATATTGTTCTTGTTAAATCCAAACTTCATTTTTTTCTGGCATGGGGTACAAAGAGACACAAGAAACTAACAGATAGTAAACTAAAGGGGGAATTAAACTGGAAAGCACAAACACGAATTTTAAAGTAAAAAAGAAAAATAATCATAATTTTTTTAATTGTTTATAAGATATTATTTATTACATGCTAATATGAGAAAATGAATTTAAAATCTATTGGGAAATGCAAGTTACTCGTATTTTTTTTTTTAAGATTTTATTTATTTATTTGACAGATCACAAGCAGGCTGAGAGGCAGGCAGAAAGAGAGAGAGGAGGAAGCAGGCTCCCTGCTGAGCAGAAAGCCCGATGCGGGGCTCGATCCCAGGATCCTGGGACCATGACCCTAGCAGGAGGCAGAGGCTTTAACCCACTGAGCCACCTAGGTGCCCCGCAAGTTACTAGTATTAACCTGAGGAAAGACAGAAAATTAAGCACTCATTTAAAAAAAAAGGAAGGGTACCTGGGTGGCTCAGTGGGTTAAGCTGCTGCCTTCGGCTCAGGTCATGATCTCGGGGTCCTGGGATCGAGTCCCACATCGGGCTCTCAGCTCAGCAGGGAGCCTGCTTTCTTCTGTCTCTCTCTCTCTTTGCCTGCCTCTCTGCCTACTTGTGATCTCTCTCTGTCAAGTAAATAAATAAAATCTTAAAAATAAATAAATAAACAAATAAAAGGGAAAAAAGTTAAATTGCTACTGTTAGTATTTCAAACACCTTGAAACCACATGGTTTCAATTAAAAAATTAAGGAATTTTTTTGCACAAGTTCCAAAAACACATAATTCTAAAACTATAGGATGTATTCTCCAGCATGAGAAAAAGTCTTCCACAATACCCTTTGCAAAACTAGTAAATCACCAAAATCAAAACCTAACAAAATAATCCAAACCAATCTCAAACTCCATTACTAATGACACAGGTCCAGTATTTGCAAATGTGATTCATCACATGAAAGAGTAACACATATATATACACTCCGTAACAAAGTAAGGTTATTCAAGAAATGGAGCCAAAGAGACTACATTAACAACTGAAAAAGAAAAGCTCTGATATTCTGAATAAATACTGAAAAGTTAAAATTCAACTATTTTTTCAATTAAAAAAAGCCAAAATATGCATTCCAATGGACTAAAAGATAACAGTAAAAATGTGAGTATGTATCTTTGCAAATATGTAGAATTTCAAAACCAATCTACCACAGAAGTGTTTCTATAATACAGATCAGCCCACATCAATGAAGAATAATGTTAGTATTCAGAAGTAGAACATCATGTGTTAAACTTTAGGAGAAAATACTAAGTTTTCACAATGCAGTCAGAAATAAAACAGAAGCCCTTAACACTACTACATTTTAAGACTGGAAACTGCTAACCAATGGAATAGGTAAGATAAACAAATGCATGATTATAGTCAAACTTCTAATTTAGGTATGATGTAGCCAGGAATTCAGAACAATCAATAGAAGAACTATCACAGGTTCATAAAAGCATGTGTGTATGTGAGTACACTAATACAAAATTAATTACAGCCACATCCACAAAATATGTATTATTATGGCAATCCATTTAAAGTTCACAAATTAGCAATGGTGATAAAAGTCAGAACAGTGGTTCCTTCTTGGAAAAAGTGAAATAACTGACTGTGAAGGGGACTTCTGAGAGGCTTCTGTATTACTGGTAACATCTGTTTAGAAATCAGGCTAATAGGATAGGGGTTCCTGGTTGGCTCAGTTGGTAAAGCATGCAAGTCTTGATCACAGGGTTATGAGTTCAGTCCCAAGTTGGATGCAGAGATAACTTAAAAAAAAAAAAAAAAAATTAGGATAATGGTTAGTCACATGAGTGTATGTGTGTGTTACTGAATGTAAATACCAAAGAAATCCCTTAAAATGATGTTACTACCTTAACATGCCAACCAAATGAAGCCCTCAAGTTAAGTAAGTCTGCATTTTATGTAACTACCTCTTTATCTTACCAACATTAACATTAATGTTTCTTGGAAGGGTTACTTATTTCTAGTAAACAGAAATCATTAAGAGACATTAATATCCCATTAAATTTTTGAAAAATAAAATAACTTCTATAATTTGCTCTTTAGGTAGAGGTAGTTTGTAATGGAAAAGGTATTATTTAGCTAAGTTCAATGAAAGACAGAAATTTTGCTTACATTTTTCTCAATATTTTATTACACAATGCTGTAATAAACTCAGCACATTCAGTGTTTTCTTATTGTTGCTTACATGTTGGCAGATATTTCCACAAGAAAATATGAGTAATGTAATGTGAATCAGAATATTATGTACATGTAAAAACTTCCTATTGTTAATAGTTGCTCTCTACAAAAGGCTGTTAATTTATATGCTTTATACACTTTTACCCATAAGAGTACCTATTTCCCTAACACCTAATAAGCACTGGACATTATTACTACTTTAAAATTTTCCAATCTTACTGAAAAAATAAAAGAGCATTTCTATCCCTCTTCTGATTAATAGTTTGCTTAGTTGTTTTATTTATCTATTGAGTTTTAGCTCACTTTTTATTTTTTTAAGATTTTATTTATTTATCTGACAGAGAGAGATCACAAGCAGGAAAAGAGGCTGGAAGAGGGGGATGAGCAATAAGGCTCCCTGCTAAATCAGAGAACCATGCAGGGCTCGATCCCAGGACCCTAAATCATGACCCAAGCTGAAGGCAAAGGCTTAACCTACTGAGCCACCTAGGCACCCCCTTCCTAGTATCTTCTGAAGCCTATTTTAAGTTATTTGAACTTTCATGATCTGAGTCTCAGCAGTTTTAATGGCTACAAAAGAAAGCAGAAGTCTTAAAATGATGTATTTATTGTGTCATTAGTTTCTAAAGTGATATGTGTGCATGTCATGGGGATGTAGAAAGACAAAAAGCAGACCTGTTGTTTACATTTTTTTTTTTTTAAGATTTATTCTTTTTTTTTTTTTTTTTAAAGATTTTTATTTATTTATTTGACAGACAGAGATCACAAGCAGGCAGAGAGGCAGGCAGAGAGAGAGGAGGAAGCAGGCTCCTTGCTGAGCAGGGAGCCCGATGTGGGGCTCGATCCCAGGACCCTGAGATCATGACCTGAGCCGAAGGCAGCGGCTTAACCCACTGAGCCACCCAGGCGCCCTTAAGATTTATTCTTAAGTAATCTCTACAGCCAACATAGGGCTAAAACTCATAACCCTGATGTCAGGAGTCTCATGCTCCACAGAATGAGCCAGCCATGTACCCCAAAACTGTTTATATATAATTTTTAAATCTCATCCGTTAAAATGTCTCTATTTGCACATATTTTAAAAAATTAATGGCTTAGCAATACAGGTGAACAAGAAAAGGTGCTTAAAGTTCATTCAAGCTAATGATCATTAACATTTCTCCCTGATAAACTATACACTCTGTTCCATTCAAAAAATGTCTTTGTTAAATCAGTCTTACTGATTAATTCTTAAACATAGTAACAATACAAAATAAATACCAGGCAATTACATTTAAAGGCGAAAATGTAAATGCACAAATGATGGGAAAAGTTGGTAAAAGTGAGAAAGAAATGTTCATTTTCATTGGTTGTGGCCAATGACTTGCTAAGAAAAATCTTCAACAAATAACAATAAAAGAAAAAATCCACAAGAATGAGATTTTTTCAAGAGAATTATGTGATATTAAGCCTAGCAAAAGGTCTTAGAAACTTGATAATATTGTGAATATAGTCTCCTTACGATCATGCTGTGGAATTACAGTATTAAGTGAAAATATATAATATGTGATATTATACAATTATGTGAGAAAATCTTGCCAAAATACAACCCATCACTTAATCCATTTTCTTCAGATTTATTTCAACTCTTAGAATTATAACTAAGCTTGGATTTTATTTATTTATAAAAAATTTTTTTTAAAGATTTTATTTATTTCTTTGACAGAGATCACAAGTAGGCAGAGCAGCAGGCAGATAGAGAGGGGGAAGCAGGCTCCCTGCTGAGCAGAGGGCCCGATGTGGGGCTCGATCCCAGAACCCTGGGATCATTACCTGAGCTGAAGGCAGAGGCTTTAACCCACTGAGCCACCCAGGCGCCCCTAAACCTGGATTTTAAAAAATGAAAGTGTAATAAAAATTTTATACTGGTAGCCTGAGTGGCTTAGTTGGTTGAGCTACTGCCTTCGGCTCAGGTCATGATCCTGGAGTTCTGGGATCGGGTCCCACATCAGGCTCCCTGCTTGGTGAGGAGTCTGCTTCTTCCTCTAACCCTCTCCCCTCTCATGCTCTCCCTCTCTCTCATTCTCTTTCAGATAAATAAATAAATTCTTTAAAAAAAAATAAGAAAATAAAACTTTTATATGATTCACAGATAAGATACCAAGCTATTTTGTCCCTATATATTGCAAAATCTTCATCCCAGTTTTTCATACTCCAGCCTTATTCCATACAATATAACCCCAGAAACCATTCAATAATATAACTTTTATGTTACATTTAGCTTCTATTTATCTATAAATAAGACAATTATCCTATAATATTTATCTAATTTTAATACTCTTCATCTTAAGTCTTAGTCAATTTCTTATTCATTCCTGATCTGATCTTTTCACCAACAATTAGTTTTTTTTATAATTTTTTTAAAGAGTTTATTTATTTTGAGAGAGAGAGAGAGCATGCACACAGTAGGGGTATGAGCAGAGGGCAAGAAAAAAATCTCAGACTCCATGCTTCCTGTGGAGCCTGATGTGCGGCTTGATCTCACAAGCATGAGATCATGACCTAAAATGAAATCAAAGAATCATATGTGTAACCAACTGAGTCAGCCAGGTGCCCCACAATACCCTATCTTTAAATGGAAGGTTAAAGACCTTCCACTGCCTGAAATGAAATTAAGTATGTTTAATATTTAAGCATAATAACTAAATGAACAGAAGTAGAAATGAATAATTCATAAGCCAGTGTTTAAAAAGAAGGTGATAATTCAGTAAAACAAATCAGTAAAAGAGATGGAAACAAAAGTAAAATGTAAGGCAAGTAAAAAATACAAAATATAACAGTGTCAAGAGATTTAAAATCTAAACAGATAAGAGATTAAACACATCTGTTAAATGATAATCTCCCCTTGGATTATATAAAAAGGCTCCTTCCACACTATTTGTAATAGAATTAAACGGAAACTTTCTGTGCTATTTATTTTAGAATTGTCTATGCTCTTTTATAAGAAATAATTGAAACAACACAGGAAACAAAGAGGAAAGAAGGAGGAGGGGCAAATTAGTAACAAAAAAGTCAAGTAGTTACATTATTAGACAAAACATATTTATGACTAGGAGGATCAACCAGTACTGAAATATATTCATTTCTTAATGTTGTAAGAGAAACATTATCACTAAAAGGTAAAAGTCCTGGTATGCATGTAGCTGGCTCAGTCAGTAGAGCATGATTCTTAAATCTTGGGGTTATGAGTTCAAGCCCCACTTTGGGTGTAGTTCCTTTAAAAAAAAAAAAAAGTTTACGGTTAAATAGGTTAAAAGAGGTGTGAACCCATATACCCAACAATACAGCTTAAAAAGTAAATTTGTATAGAGGGCAATAAAACCCCTTCTGGATCACGCAAGGGTAATACGGAAAATTACTATGGAAATCATACATTTAAATTGAGCAATAACAAAATCCCATCTCACATAAAAAATCAGAGTATTCAGCTACAATTTAGGGGAAATTTTACTTTTAAATGAAGCTACTGTAAAAATAAATAACAAATACTAAAGAGCTAAGCCTAAAATACACACATACACAACATTTAAAAAGGAATCACAGAATAAACTCAAATAATCCAAAAGGAAAAAAATATAATACATGCAGCGAGTTTCAACAAACACATTATTTGCAAAGTCCAATCAAATAAGGGGATTACAAGCAACACTTTTTAAATTAAAAAACCCTAATTAACAGTATTAAAATTTTTTTAAATCGTTAAGACAAACTTATAAATTCTTATTCTTGTAAACACACATTTTCCCCCAAAAAGCTTAAATTCTGAGTAACAAAAACAGATTCAATAAGAAAAGCCAGACTTATCACCAAGAAACTACTACAGAATGAACTGTCAAAAATCTACTCAACAAGGACATGAGGCACAGACATTTTCACAAGTGAATTCTAAGTTCCAATAAAGAGCTAACCTGTTACTAAATAACTTGTTTTAGGATAAATAACCCAATTAATTTATGAGTTTAAAGTAATTTATCAAAATAAATGAATAAAAAGAACTGACTGAGAAAAGAATGTTTTAGGACAATAAGAAGGTGATATAAATGCTAAATATCTAGGGTATTCAGGGAGTATTTTAATCGAGAAAAGAGGGGTTCCTGGGTGACTCATTGGGTTAACCTTCTGCCTTTGGCTCAGGTTACGATCTCAGGGTTCTGGGATCGAGCCCCACACTGGGCTCTCTGCTCGGCGGGTGGGGTGGGGGAGCCTTCTTCCCCCTCTCTCTCTGCCTGCCTCTCTGTCTACTTGTGATTTCTGTCAAATAAATATAATAATAATAATGAGTTTTTTATTATAAAATCACAGTTTATAAAACAGGGAATACAAATTGGCAACAGACCAACTGAAACAAAATATAAAAGAAAAACTATACTTGTACATACAGGAATTAGATATACCTCATGAACTGCATTATAAATCAGTGAGGAAAAGGATAAATTAGTCAATGAAATTACATGAAAAGATAAAAATTAGATCTGTACCTCAAAAACAGAAAAAAAAAATAATTCCAGGTACCTCTCTCTCTCTAAGCCTGCCTCTCTGCCTACTTGTGATCTCTGTCAAATAAATACATAAAATCTTAAAAAAAAAATTCTGGGTAGATTAATAACCTAACTATAAAATAGCAAATTCTAAAACATGAATTTAAAAAAGTACAGGGGTGTGTAGCTGGCTCAATCAGTACAGCATGTGACTCCTGATTTAGGAGTTTTAAGGTCCAGCCCCACACTGGATGTAGAGATTACTAAAAAAAATAACACCAAAAAGCAGAGAGAAAAAGGAGGAAGGAAGGAAAGAAAGAAAGAAAGAAGGGAGGGAAGGAAGGAAGGAGGGAAAAGTAGAGGAGCATGGGAAAGGGAGGGGGAAGGGAAGCAAAAGGGAAGATAAAGAAAGAAAAATACAGAATGACTTTGTGGCAGAGGGTGAATTTCTTTTTTTTCTTTTTTTTTTTTTTAAAGATTTTTTATTCATTTATTTGACAGAGAGAGATCACAAGCAGGCAGAGAGGCAGGCAGAGAGAGAGGAGGAAGCAGGCTCCCTGCTGAGCAGAGAGCCGGATGCGGGGCTCCATCCCAGGACCCTGAGATCATGACCTGAGCTGAAGGGAGTGGCTTAACCCACTGAGCCACCCAGGCGCCCCCAGAGGGTGAATTTCTTAAAGATACAAAAAACACAAGCCATGTATGAAAAGATTTAAAAATTACCTCATATTAAGAACTTAAGTCCCATTCAATAAAATATGCTATACATAAATCCAAGACAAGTCGAAAACTGGAAAATGCATTTATAGGCTAAGCAATCAGCAAACCATTTTTAAGCAGAACATAAAAACAACACCTGCACGTCAATAAAAACAACAACCCAACAACAACAACAAATGGGTCTAAAATAGGAACAAGAAAATTACCGAGAAAGACTAATCAGCAATTAATTTATGGGGGGAGGGAGATATTCAATCTCTACCAGAACCTAATCAATGCAAAATTAAAACAGCAATGGGAAAACATTTAATTCCCCAAAGACAGAAAGAAATTGAACCAGTGGGTTCCCTGGGTGAACTCAAGTGTCTGCCTTTGGCTCGGGTCCTGATCCTAGAGTCCTGGGATTGAGCCCCAAGCCCCATTTCGGTCTGTCTCCCTGCTCAGCAGGGAGCCTGCTTCTCCCTCTCCCCTCTGCTCGTGCTCTCTCTCTCTCAAATAAATAAATAAAATCTTAAAAAAAAAAAAAAAGAGAAGAAATTAAACTTTTAAATCTTTGGCAATGATGTGCAGAAACAGAGGCTAACAGACATCTTAATGTAAACTAAGTTATAACTGCAGAAGGAAGAACTTGAGAATTCTAATAAAATTGTCAATGCATATACATTTCAATATACCAATTCCATTTTATAAACCCAAGAGAGAAAAATTATGTGCAAAGATGTTCACAGCCCCAGTGTTCTGAATTTCAAACTGAAGACATTAAGTGTACCTAGAATAAATAAACCAGAGAATATTTATTTAATAAAATACAAGGAAAATGAATAATTTGTTTAATTATTACTCAAACTTTCACGTCAGGGCTCCCTGATGAAATAAAATTCAAGAACTTCAAAGAGACTTTGTTTGCATAAATTATGCTGTCAATATTTTAAAAAATTATCTGTAGACAAGAATTGTGTACTGTCCTGGAGAGGGTCTAACTTTTTCTGATCCTGACCTATAGAAAGAAATATATTTTACATCATGGCTCAGAATATATAGAAGTATAAATACAAAAATACAGATAACATGCTTGTCTGTATATATACGTCTGTATAAATATCACTGAATACATGTTTAAAATTAAAGACTAATACATATAACAACTAAATAATTTCAAGAACATTGCTTATTAACTTCAACTAGTAAGTCATTATCAACATAATGCAAAGTATTTGCTTCAAGAATTTGCCAAATTAAAAATTAAATCTCTTATATAGAGGGGAAGATGGGGGTAGAACAGAAGGACTCTAGCCTCATCTAGTCCTGTAAACAACCAGATAACCATCAAATCTCCTAAATACCCAGAAATTGATTTGAAGACTCCACAACTAAAGGCAAAGAAGAGGCCACACTGAAAGAGGTAGTTCTTCAGATGTGGTATAGGGAAGAGGGTATCATGGCACTAGTAATTGACTTGAAAAACAAGAGACTGAATTTCATGAGTTCCTGCAAACAACTTAAAGTCTGGGGCATACAGTAGGGGAGTTAGTTGCTCATCTCAGACATGTCCCAAGGAGGCAGCTTTCACAGGGAAACCCTCCCCTAGAACAAAGGCTCTAGCAAGCACCATATTTCCCTTGCCTGCCCCTCAGAATACAAACAGGGCCACCTGTGGTAAACAGCACAGCACAGACACTCACTACCTAACAAGCCTACAACAAACCCAGCCCTAAGCATGCCACAGTCCAGAAGAACCACCCTTCCCAGTCTCTCTTGCCTCGGTATCAGTGTGGCAGCTCTTCCCCAGAAGACCAGCCCAAACCACAGCATCTCGCCACCTGGAGTTTTGTAAGGCTTAGGCTCTCGCAGCAGTGGTAAGGGTCTCATTTCACAGGCAGACCAGAGCACACCTAGTTAAAACTCACCACATTCATGCCAGGGACCAAACACTACCCAATGCAGGCAAGGACAGTCCCTGCAGGCAACTGGTCTGAAGGATAGAGCAGCTAAGACAAAATAGCAGAACGTACACAGCATTAATTAGGCAGAGACAATACTTAAAGTGACAGGCCCTGGGAAAGAAGGAACAATACCTGGGAAACAGAGACACTATAGTGCCTCTTCTTTATAAAACCCTTACCTTCAAGAACAAGAGACAACGGATGACTTTTACAATATAGAAACAGGTACGGAGACTTAGACAAAACAAGTCACAGGAATCTGTCCCAAATAAAAGATGAGGTCAAAGCTGCTACCAGAGATCTAAGTGAAACAGATATAAGTAACATGACTGATAGAAAATACAAACCCGGGACGCCTGGGTGGCTCAGTTGGTTAAGTGGCTGCCTTCGGCTCAGGTCATGATCCCAGCGTCCTGGGATGGAGTCCCACATCGGGCTCCTTGCTCGGCAGGGAACCTGCTTCTCCCTCTGCCTCTGCCTGCCTCTCTGTCTGCCTGTGCTCGCTCGCTCTCTCTCCCTCTGTCCCTGACAAATAAATAAATAAATAAATAAATAAATAAATAAATAAATCTTTAAAAAAAAAAAAAAAAAAAAAAGGAAAGAAAATACAAACCCAATGATGAAAAGGATACTCACTGGATTTGAGAAGAGTGGAGGGCATCAGTGAGACCATTAACACAGAAATAAGGAGTAACACAGCAAAAATAAAAGACTCAAAAAAAAAATGAGAAGCACATCTAATGGAATAAGAAGACAGAGTAATGGAAAGTAGTCAAACTGAACAAAAGAGAAAAAAGAGAATTATGCAAAGTGAGAGGAGACCTAGGGAACACAGTGACTCCATCAAATATACTGATATTTGTCTTACAGGAGTCCCAAAAGAGGAAACAAAAAATGGGGCTGAGAATTTTTTTTTTAAGATTTTATTTATTCATTTGACAGAGAAAGACAGTGAGAAAAGGAACACAAGCAGGGAGAGTGGCAGAGAGAGAAGCAGGCTTATCACTGAGCAGGGAGCCAGATGAGGGGTTCTATCCCAGGACCCTGGGATCATGACCTGAGCTGAAGGCAGAGGGCTGATGCTTAACGAATCAGCCACCCAGGCACCCCAAGGGTCAGAGAATTTACGTTAAGAAAGAATAGCTAAAAATTTCCCTACTCTAGGGAAGGAAACATATACAGAGCTAAGAGGCAATGAGATATCGAAACAAAATCAAGAAAAGCAGATCCACACCAAGACATATGTGACTGGGGCACCAGGGTGCCTAAGTGGGTTAAGCCTCTGCCTTCAGCTCAGGTCATGGTCTCAGGGCCCTGGGATCGAGCCCCACATCAGGCTCTCTGCTCAGCAGGGAGTCTGCTTCTCCCTCTCTCTCTGCCTGCCTCTCTGCCTACTTGTGATCTCTGTCAAATAAATAAATAAAACCTTAAAAAAAAAAGACATATGTGATTAAAATGACAAAATATGGTAATAAAAAATATTAAAAGCAGCAAAAGAAGACAATTACATACAAAGGAAACCCTGTGAGAGTACCAGCAGATTTTTAAGCAGAAATTTTCCAAGCCAGGAGAGAGCTGCATGATATATTGAAACGGCTGATTGGAAAAACTTATAGCCAAAAATACTCTATGCAGCAAAGACATCATTCAGAATAGAAAGAGTTTCCCAGACAAACAACAACTAAAGGAAGTTTGTGACCAGTAAACCAGCCCTGAAAACAATATTAAATGACACTCTTTGAGTGGAAAAAAAGACTAAAAATGACATAATAAGGGTACAAAACTTAAAAACAGTAAAAATGAAGATTTCTATTAAAAAAAAATCAGTGAAGGAACTCACAAAAGAATGTAAAATATGACAGCATATACCTAAAACATGAGGTGTAAAAAATGGGTTCAAACTTAAATGATCATCAACTTCTTAATATAGACTGCCATATGCACAAGAGGCAAATACAAACCTAATGGTAACCACAAATCAAAAACCACTAATACTGAAAGAATAAAGAGGGAAAAAAGCTATATCACTAAACAAAAGCAGCAAACCATTAAAGAGAGACAAAATCAGAGAAAACTTTCAGAAACAACCAAAAAATAAATAATAAAATGGCAACACATATCTATCAACAATTATTTTGAATGTAAAACTACTAAAAACACATATCTAAAGAATGGGTTAAAAAACAAGACCAGGGGTGCCTGGGAGGCTCAGCGGGTTCAGCATCTGATCTCAGCTCAGGTCTTGATAGCAGGATCATGAGTTTAAGACCTGTGTTGAGCTCCACACTGCTCATGGCAGCGGGAAAAGAGGAGAGACTCACCTAAAAAAAGACTGCCACACTGCCTATAAAAACCTCCTTTCTGACCAAAAGACACCTGCAGATTGAAAGTGAGGGCAAGAAGGGGTGCCACTTACTCTTGATTTCAGCTCAGGTTATGTCTGCTGTGAGATCAAACCCTGTAATGGGGTCCATGCTAAGAATGAAGCCTGCTTAAGATTCTCTCTCTCCCTCTCCTTCTGTCCCACTCCTACTCCCATGTTCTCTCTCTCTCAAAAAAAAAAAAAAAAAAAAAAAAAAGAACCAGTGTAGAGGCACCTGGATGGCTCAGTCAGTGAAGCATCCATTCTTGGTTTTGGCTCAGATCTGAGATTCATCCCCAATTCACTGGGCTCCTTGCTTAGTGCTAATTAATTCTCTCCCAATGACACACACACTCTCTCTCTCACAAATAAATAAAATCTCCCCTTGCCCAAAAAAGCTAGTGTAGCAATACTCATATCTGAGAAGCCAGACTTTAAAACAAAGGCTGTAACAAGAGATGAAGAACGGTACTATATAATCAAAGTAGACATTCCATCAAGATGATGTAACAACGGTAAATATTTATGCACCCAACATGGAAGGACCCAAATATATAAACAGTTAATAACAAACATAAAGGGGTTCATCAATAATAAAATAGTAACAGAAGACTTTAATACGCCCCTAGATCAAAGGACACATCACCTAAACAGAAAATCAACAAAGAACCAATGCCTTTGAATGATATACTGGACCAAATGGACTTAATGGATATACTCAGAACATTTCAGCAGAACAAACACTGTTCTCAAGTGCATACAGACATTCTCCAGAATGGATCACATATTAGGTCACAATACAAACCTCAACAAAAAAATAAAAAAGATCAAAGACATACATCTTTTCTGACCACAACAATATGAAACTGACATGAAAGCTTAATATAATGCTGCTTAAAAAATGAATGGGTCAACAAGGAAATCAAAGAAGAAATTAGACAAACCATGAGAGACTGCGGACTCTGAGAAACAAACATGGTTTTGGAGGTGGTAGTGGAAGGTTGGGTGAGCCTGGTAGTGGGTATTAAGGAGGGCACGTATTGCATGGAGTACTGGGTGAGGTGCATAAACAATGACTTTTGGAACACTGAAAAGAAAAAGAATTTTTTTAAAAAGTACATGGAAACAAAGGAAAGTGAAAACACAACGTTCAAAACCTCTGGGATTCAGCAACAGCAGTTCTAAGAAACAAGTTGATAGGTGCACCTCAAGAACCCAAGAAAAATCCCAATATACAACCTAATCTTACACCTAAAAGAGACAGAAAAAGAAAAACAAAATCTAAAACCATCAGAAAGAAGGAAATAAACTTTAGAGCAGAAATAAATGATACAGAAACTAAAAAACAAACAAAAAACCACCCTCACACACACGAAAACAGAGCAGTGAAACCAGGAGCAGGTTCTTTGAACAAAACTAATAAAACTTATGAACCTCTAGCAGGATTTATCAAGACAGAAAGAGAAACCACTAAGGACATGGGGCTGGCTCAGTCACTGGAGCATGCAAC
Organism: Lutra lutra; assembly: GCF_902655055.1. NCBI lineage: Eukaryota > Metazoa > Chordata > Mammalia > Carnivora > Mustelidae > Lutra > Lutra lutra. The sequence continues at coordinate 1,488,013 of NC_062297.1, read as the reverse complement.
TCTTGATCTCAGGGTTTAAATTTGAGTCCCACACTGGATGTAGAGATTACTTAAAAATGAAATCTTTAGGGGCGACTGGGTGACTCAGTGGGTTAAAGCCTCTGCCTTCGGCTCAGGTCATGATCCCAGTGTCCTGGGATCGAGCCCCCCATCGGGCTCTCTGCTCTGCAGGGAGCCTGCTTCCTCCTCTCTCTCTCTCTGCCTGCCTCTCTGACTACTTGTGATCTCTGTCTGTCAAATAAATAAATAAAATCTTAAAAAAAAAAAAAAAGAAATCTTTAAAGAAAAAAGAGAGACAGAGAGAGAGATTAAGAAAGCACCCCAAATAAATAAAATCACAAATGAGAGAGGAGAAATAAAGCAAACACCAAGATATACAATTATAAGGGAGAATTATGAAAAACTATACACCAACAAATTGGACAACAGAAAAAACAGAGAAATACAGAGTAACATACAGCCAGGAAACTGAAACAGAAATAGAAAATTTAACAGACATTATCAGCAAAGAAAATGAATCTTTTTTTTTTAAACAATTTTATAGGGAGCCTGCTCCCCCCTCTCTCTCTGCCTACCTCTCTGTCTACTTGTGAACTCTGTCAAAAAAATAAATAAAATCTTAAAAAAAAAAAAATAAGCATCTGACTTTAGCTCAGATTGTAATCTCGGGGTCCTAGGATCAAAATCTGCTTTAGGCTCTGCCCTAAGTAGGGAGTTGTCTTCTTCCTCTTTCTCCCTCTACTCCTTCCTCTGCTCATACTCCCTCTTAAATAAATAATATCCTAAAAAACAAAACAAAACAAAAAAATTATTCCAAGAACTGAAAGGAAGGAAAAGTTTCAAATTCATTCAATGAGTCAAGCAAAACCAGATAAAGATACCACTAAAAAACAACTACAAGACAAAATCTCTGATAAACACAGATGCAAAAATTCTTAACAAAATACTATCAAAACAGATGCCTGGGTGGCTCCAACAGTTTAGCATCTGCTTTCGGCTCAGGTCATGATCCCAGGGTCCTCAGATCCAGTCCACAATTGGGGTCCTTGCTTCTCCAACTACTTCCCCCTCTGCCTGCTACAACCTCCGCTTGGGCTCTCTCTGATAAATACGTAATTTTAAAAAACTTTTAAAAAATACTATCAAAATAAATCCAACAATACATTAAAAAAACCATCCACCACAATCAAGTGGGATTTATTCCTGGGTTTCAATGGTAGTTCTATATTTGCAAATCGATCAACATTATACATTACATCAGTAAAAGAAAAAAAACTATATGATCATTTCAATAGGCACAAAAAAATCTACTTAAAAAGCACAACATTCATTCATGATAAAAACCATCAGCAAGGAGCGCCTGGGTGGCTCAGTGGGTTAAAGCCTCTGCCTTCGGTTCAGGTCATGATCTCAGGGTCCTGGGATCCAGCCCCACATAGGGCTCTCTGCTCAGCGGGGAGCTTGCTTCCTACTGTCTCTGACTGCCTCTCTGCCTGCTTGTGATCTCTGTCTGTCAAATAAATAATATCTTAAAAAACAAACAACAACAAAAAAAACCCATCAACAAAGTGGGTTAAAAGGGAACATACTTCAACCCCCTAGAGGCCATATGAATGATCCACAGCTAATATCATCCTCCATAAGGAAAAACTGAGAGCCTTTTCCTTAAGGTTAGGAACAAGATAGGGATGTCCATCTTACCACTGTTATTCAACATAATCAACATAATACTCTATCCTAGCCTCAGCCGACAACAAAAGAAAGGAAAGGAATCAAAATCAGTAAGGAAGAATTAAAACTTCATTATTTGCAAATGACAGGATACTCTACACAGAATACCCTAAAGACCAAGGACAGCAAAAAAATTGCTAGAACCGATAAACAAATGCAGTAAAGTAGCAGGATAAAAATCTATGTTCAGAAATCTGTTATAGTTGTATACACTAATAACAAAGCAGCAGAAAGAGAAATCAAGCAATCAATCCCATTTATAACTGCACCTAGGAATAAAGCTCACCTATATTCCTTGGCACCTATAAATGCCTAAGAATAAACGTCACCCAAGAGGTAAACAACCAGCATTCTGAAAACTACAGAACAATGATGAAGATGAATGCAACTGAAGATGACACAAAGAAATGAAAACACATGGAATGCTCATGAGGTGCAAGAACAAGTATTATTAATATTGTCTATGCAACCCATTTAATGCACATTTAATGAGATCTACACATTTAATGCAATCCCTATCAAAATTACACCAGCATTTTTCACAGAGTTAGAACAAACAATTCTAAAATTTATATGAAATCAGAAAAGATCCCATATAAACAAAGCCTTGAAAAAAAAAAAAAAGCTGGAGGCATCACAACTCCAGATTTTAAATTATATTACAAAGCTGAAGTGATCAAAACAGTATGGTACCAGCACAAAAATAGACCCATAGACCAATGGGACAGAATAGAAATAGAAAACCCCAAAATAACCCACAACTCTCAGCCAATTAATCTTCAAAAAGCAGAAAAGAATATCCAATGGAAAAAAGTCTCTTCAACAAATGGTGTTGGGTAACCTGGACAGCAAGATGCAGAAGAATGACACTGTATGACTTTTTTTTTAAAGATTTTATTTATTTATTTGACAGAGAGATATCACAAGTAGGCAGAGAGGCAAGCAGAGAGAGAGAGGAAGGGAAGCAGGCTCCCTGCTGAATAGAGAGCCCGATGTAGGGCTCGATCCCAGGACCCTGGGATCATGACCTGGGCCAAAGGCAGAGGCTTTAACCCACTGAGCCACCCAGGCCCCCACTGCATCACTTTCTTACACCAAACACAAAAATAAACTCAAAATGGATAAAAGACATAAATGTGAGGCAGGAATCCATCAAAACTCTAGAACAGAGCACAGACAGTAATTTCTTTAACATCAGCTGTAACAACAGTGTTCTGTGTCTCATGAGGCAAGGGAAAACAAAAGCAAAAAATAAACTAATGGGACTACATCAAAATTAAAAGCTTCTGTGCAGTGAAGGAAATAACTAGGCAATATATGGAATGGAAGAAGATATTTGTAAATGACATATCCAATAAAGAGTAATTACCCAAAGTATTTAAGGAACTTTTAAAACTCAACATCCTGGGGCGCCTGGGTGGCTCAGTGGGTTAAAGCCTCTGCTTTCGCCTCAGGTCATGATCTCAGGGTCCTGGGATCAAGCCCTACATCAGGCTCTCTGCTCAGCAGGGAGCCTGCCTCCCCATCTCTCTGCCTGCCTCTCTGCCTACTTGTGATCTCTCTCTGTCAAATAAGTAAATAAAATCTTAAAAAACAAAAACAAAAACCTCAACATCCCAAAATGAATAATCTAAAAAAAAAAAAAAAAAAAAGGGTAGCATGGGGAAGCAGGGGGGGAAAAAAGTCATGGGCAGAGATACAAACTAACATTCCTCTAAAGAAGACATCCAAGGGAGGCTGGCTGGCTCCGTCAATGGGGTGGACAACTCTTGATCTTGGCGTCCTAAGGTTGAGCCCTATGTTGGGCACAGAGCTTAATTTAAAAAAAAATTTTATTTTTGCTTAATTAAAATTAAAAAAAAAAAGAAAGAAAGAAGGAAAGAAAGAAAGAAAGAAAGAAAGAAAGACAGACTTTTTTTTTTTTTAAGATTTTATTTATTTATTTGACAGAGAGATCACAAGTATGCAGAGAGGCAGGCAGAGAGAGAGGAAGGGAAGCAGGCTCCCCGCTGTGCAGAGAGCCTAATGCAGGGCTCGATCCCAGGACCCTGGGATCATGACCTGAGCCGAAGGCAGCGGCTTAACCCACTGAGCCACCCAGGTGCCCCAAGAGAAAGACTTTCAAATGGCCAATACGCACATAAAAGTTGCTCAGCATCACTTACAGGGAACTACAAATCAAAGCCACAATGAGATACCACCTTACAATTTTCAGAATGGCTACAATCAACCACAGGAGAAATAAATGTTGGGAAGAAATGACAAATGAAAGGGACCGCTTTTACATTGTTGGTGGGAATGCAAACTGGAGTAGCCAGTTTGGAAAACAGTAAAGGGGGTGCCTCAAAAAGTTAAAAATAGAACTACTCTATGATCCAGCATCACACTATTGGGTGTTTATCCCCCAAATACAAGAACACTAATTCAAAGGGATACATGTACCCCTCTGTTTATAGCAGCTAAATTATTTACAACAGCCGAACTATGGAAATAGCCCAAGTGTCCATCTACAGATGAATAGACAAAAATGTGATATGTATATATACACAACGGACTATTATTCAATCATAAAATGAAATCTTGCTATTTGTAATGACATATGGAGCTACAGAGTATTAACCAAGTGAAATAAGTCAGCCAGAGAAAGACGAATACCATTATGATCTCTCTCAGAAATAAAATTCAAAGCACAAAACAAATGATCACATGGGAAAAAAGAGACAGACAAACCAAGAAACAAACTTAACTATTGAGAACAAACTAATGGTTAGCAGAGAGGAGGTTAGGGAGGGTTGAGGACTAGGAGGTGAGGATTAAAGAGTGCACCTGTGTTGAGGACTGGGTGATTAAAACAAACACTAAAAAAGAAAAAAGAAGGCAAATAAGACTATTCAGTCTACATTCCCTTAAAAAAAAAAATTAAAATCTTTTGCACATCTCTCTAATGTTTAGTTTAAGACAGCTGACTCCCCACCTATCTGTTCCCTCATTCCATTTTGCATCAGGCTACATTAGTGTCTGGAAAACCCAGTACACTACATTTATGGCAAGATGGGAGTAAAAAAGGTAAATACTTCTTAGTGTTGGTTTTTTGTTTTTTTTTTAAGATTTATTTATTTGACAGAGAGAGAGACAGTGAGAGAGGAAATACAAGCAGGGGGAGTAGGAGAGGGAGAAGCAGGCCTCTTGCTGAGCAGAGAGCCTGATGCAGGGGCTCGATCCCAAGACTCTGGGCGAAGGCCCGAGGTGAAGGCAGACACTTAACCCACTGAACCACCCAGGTGTCCCAAGTAATACTTTTTATATAATAACAAGTTAATAACAAGTTAATAACAAGTAATACTTGTTAGTATTACTATAAAAATAATCTTTCCCTCACAGGCACTCTACAAAGGTATCAGCAATCTCCACAGGTTCCAGGTCATTTTAAGAACTAGTAACCTAGAACCAGATGTTAAACATATGTTAAATGACATACTTAACCTAACCTTCCCTATAATGGTAAATCACTCAAAGATTATTTCAGTACCTATTGTGAGGATACCAATGACTTCTGGGAAAAAAAGAAAGCTGGGATGAAGTGAGGAAAACCCTTTAACTGAATTTGCAGGCAAGATTTCTTTAAATAAAGAAAGAAATACAAATAAAGAAAATGTTATCACTTAATTTATTTTATCTAAGTGACCCTTTTCAGCACTTTTGGAGCATTTTATCATTTATATCTTTAACATGTTAATATTAATTACATTTTTAAAAGACCTTCAAGAGTTCAGATTCCTCCCCTCCCCCATCAAGATTTATTTATTTATTTTAGAGACAGGGAGAGAAGCACAAGAGGCAAAGGAGAGGGAAAAAGAACCTCAACCAGACTCCCCAGTGAGCATGGAGCCCGACAACCCCAAGATCACCACCTGAGCCATTATCAAGAGTGGGATGCTCAACCAACTGAGCCACCCAGACCCCTAAAGACCACAGATTCCTTGATGTACATCTCTCCACAAAAAATCCTCTTGTAAAAAAAGCAGTAAAGGGCATCAGACTGGCTCAGTTGGTAGAGCACAGGACTCAATCTCATGGTTGAGTTTAAGCCCCAAGTTGGGCTTGGAGACTGCTTAAAAAAAACAAAAAAAAGTGACTTCTTTATGTTACACTCTGTAAGTAATTAGACACCTTTATAAATCATTCTTTTGAAAAATAATTTGGTAAGAATAAAGGGCTGCACACATTCCAAATTGGAGTTATTCCTGAGTGTCCATTTTGACCTGGTGCTTTCGTAACATGGATATAGTGTACTAAAGAATGTCTTTTGTGGGAATACAGTATCTATTTAGCTAGTTAATTTCAAATGGAAAGCTACTCAACTCCATAAAAATCTCAGTAGTAAATCATTAAAATAATGTATGTGTGAATATACATTAATGAGATGATGTTTATGTGCCAGATCATTCTGATGGGGGACAAAACAAAATGAGAAATTATCTCTACAATTAGGATCTTCAAAATTTGTGGAGACAAAATGTCATCTAGTTAGGATATAACAGATTTATTGCTAAATTAAATATGTCTACATTGCTCCATGTGGCACAGAAGAGCAAGCCTCAGAAAGTAATGGAGTCACAAATAGAAAGAAATGAAGCAGAAGCTTTTAGGAACTCCATGGATTAACAGATTTTCAATAAACATTCTCAGGCGCTTACTATGTGTCTGTCAAATTTTACTTCAGTCATATTAACTATGGAATATCAGCAAGCTAGCTGGATACAGTAGACACCTGGAAATCCTAGGTAAGAAACTTGGACAACAAGGTGAGCATAATAAAGGACAGCGAGGACAAGAAGAAAAAGGATAGAAGAAGAAATTCATGGGATAGCTCCCATATACATTTTAAAAATAACTCCAGAGGTGCCTTGCTGGCTCAGTTGGTAGAGCTTGTGACATTTCATCTGCAGGTTGTATATATGAGCCTCACACTGGGTACAGGGACTACTTAAAAATAAAATCTTTAAAAGTGAAAAAAGGAGAACCATAGCAGAGAATGTAGAGAACACTTTTTTGTTTTTGTTTTGTTTTGTTTTGTTTGTGGAGTCTATCAGGGAACTTGAACTCATGACCCTGAGATCAAGACGAGCTGAGATCAAGAGACAGACTGATGTTAAATGACTACGCCACTGAGATGCCCCACAGAAACACTTTTATGTGACACCCCAATTAACATGGTGCAGAAGAGTTTGGTAAATACTGATTTATAAATAAGTGGATTAAAATGAAATAAAAGGACTGTTGCAAAGAAACACAGTATAAGTGAGATGTTTATAGAATTATCAAACCTAGTCATATTTATGAGAGAGAAAAGTCATCGAGATTGTCAGGGATAGGCAGAATAGCTGCGCATGGAAGAAAGAGATTTTTTCCTGCAGCGAAAGAAAAAGGAAGAAAGCCTAGATAAAAATAAAAGAGTAGCATGAAGTTGAAGAAATTAAATATTTATAACAGATGGCGATCTACCTTTCTTAGTTAAGTTAAAACAAAAAAAGTAATTTATGGGGTTGATGGATTTTAAAGACTGGGATATAAAGTTTAAAAAGAAAATAAGTTTGTTATTGACAATATGCAGAAAAAAAGTAAAACCAAGATTAATTAGTAAAAATGCAAATGTAAACAATCAGAAAGTAAGCATTTACAGAAAGCACTCTATATTTTTAAAAATTAGAGAAGTTGTGAAAAATATATATAAATTAAAAATTAATACCTGATTTATTCACGATAGCTGGCTAATTAATAATCTACCAATCAGTTTTCCAGATCATCATCATGTCTACCTCTTCAAGCAAAAAACATTTACAGTTAAACATTTTTTTAAAGAAAATTTTTAGAGTTACACACTTACCTGTCTTCTTAATTATACATTCGACTCTAAATTAATCTTAATCTCGAACATCCATTGTTGCTGCACTGGAACATCTGCTGCTGCTGCATGTACTGTGCAGCAAATAATTCTATCTTCTTTAGAGCTCTTCTATGTCTTTCCCAGCTGTCAAGATATAAAGCAACTACTTCTACAGTTTACGTTTTTCCTTAACACCTCTACAACTAGACTGCTTTAACAACTTGTTTCTAGTCTGTCTCCTGTAACCCAGTTTCTCAAACTTTCCTAAGTGTGGACCTTCATGAAAAACATGAGAATCCCTCTCACCAGGGCTTGACCAGTTGCTAGGCAAGTAGGAGGGTTGCTTTGTGTATTACAAAATTCAGGAAACAAGTGCTCCATGTATTTCCTTAAACTTTCTAATCTAGGACATTTATATATATAAATCAAAATACGACTTTTGGCTTAGTGGAGAGTAAAAAAGAGTATATTTTCTGGAAGGAATTACTTCAGGGAGGGAGGGGAGTTTGCATGAGGCCATTTGAAATTTTAGGAATTAAGTCTTCTAACCTACTCTTCAAAATGCCTTGGTAAAATACTGTTATTAATACTGAGTATATAGAAAGTGTAACACTTCTGGGCAATAGATTATTGGAATGAGAATTCAGGGCAGAAAAGAACGGCTGTCAAGGAGAGATGAATCACGTGAAAAGTAGGAACACTATAATTTTTCTAGTAATGAAAAGAGTGATTTACTTACTACTTGCTGTCATTATTTCTCAACTTTGAAACTTTTCCAATGACTGGATCCAAAACTGCTAAATAAATGAAGTACAACTGAGGTGTTTGATCACTCTGCTAGAAATCAGTCTCCAGATATCATTATTTACCATTTTCCAGGATATCATTATCTCCAGATATCATTATTTACCAGGCAGAATTTCCAGGACTTTCCTACCTATCCTACGCACTCTAGGAAACTGTAAATTTACTGTCGCCTTAAGAATGCCCTTCGCTCACTCACACCTCCACCTAACAAAGTCCCACCATTCTCTTTTAGTATATAACGTTTCCAAAATGCCACCGATTTCAGGAACACTTTTCTGATGCTGGAAATAGAGACTTATGCGTCCTAAAGTAATCTACCAGGTGAAGTTACTGCAACCATCACGTGCATTTTAAGAACTTTCATAATCTTTCCTACACCGTGCATCGGTTGCACTGAGCTCACCATCAAAGTCCAATTGTAAGCAATCTAAAGTACCGTAAGGTATGGAACTGCACCTTAAAACTCCAACAGAGTACCTAAATAGCTCCAGGTATGTAAACCGTACACAGCACATCAAATTTTGTTGTGATTCCACAGAAACTCATTTTCTACTCAATAACTATTATAAAGTGATCAATAACCATTTAAACAGAGATCTCAAAGTTTTTCCAAATAAGTAAGAAGCCTTCTAACTTATTTCTCCGATTTCAGGTTTGCAAAATGCAGCTTTTCACACCTACTGTATAAAGGAGTGGTGAGAACTTTTTCCTCCCTATCAAATTCAATTTTTATTATTGAGATTCTCCGGGAGACAACGGTAGAAAACCTCACTGTGGGCGTCTAGAAGCCACAAATGAATCTGCTTAAGTAAAAAATGTTTTATAGACTACCAACCGACCGGAGGACCGAAAGCGATGCAGCATAAATGGGAGGAAAACAGGAAGCCAAGGATGACTGTCACAAAGGGTAGGGCTACTCCCCAACGCCGGTAGCACGAGGGCCCGTCATGGCGGCAAGGCTAATAGCAGCCATGAGAACGGAGCACGCCCCCTCCGCGCGCACCCGCCGCTGTGCGGGGCCTCGGGGCCGGTCACCCGAGCTGCCGCAGTCGCTGCAGCCGGTGGCGGCTCTCCAACACCCCCTCACGGACTGTAGCGGAATTTTATCCCCAAACACCACCTTCAAGATGGCGACTCCCCCTCCCGACAACCCCTTCAACAGTCCAAGCAGCAGCCGTAAATTCGCCACCATCTTGTTCCCCCTCCCTCCCTACTCCCCCTCCAATATTTACATAGCAGAAAATCTTTCCGGCCTGCCTGCGGCCTTCACCTCACGCCCGCAACCTTCGCCTCTTAGTTAGGCCTCGGCATCGCGAGGAGCCGCAGGCGGGCCTCGACGCCGTCTCTCCCTCCACCGGGTATCCCCCAGCCTCCCTTACCCCCCCCACCCCACCCCCGTCAACGGAACGCACCTCCGCCTCAGCTCAGGGCGGTCAGGCTCCTCCCCGGCCTAACTGCGGCCTCCTCCGGGGCTGCTCTAAGCCCTCCGCCTTACCACCCGGTGTGGGCGGAAGGGCGTCTCCCGGGCCCCGGACTAGGCCACCCCAGTAGCGTTAGGCCCCACGGCAGCAGCAGAGCCCGGAACTCACCGGATGCGCGTGCGGACAGTCGGCAACCAGGCCGAGCGCTGCAGGCCGGCCTTCCTTTCGAGCACTGGGCCGGGCTCCGGCTGGTGGGGCGGGCGGAGGGAGGGAGGAGGGGCCGAGCTCGGAGCTGACAAAAAGCGGCCCAGCTACCCGGCTAGGTCCCACCGTCAGCACGTCACGTCACCGCCGGGGAGAGATACCCAGGAAAATGCGGAAGGGTTCACAGGATCCCGCCGAAGTGCGGATACCCCAGTATCTGGTATTGGCGCCACTCAGGCCCCGCAAGCGGGGAGCCCAGTGGCCTCCCAAGCGGCGGGGTCTCAGTCGGCCGAAGTCTCTTACAACGTTCTTTCCTCCTCCGCGCACCCGCCAGTCGCCGCCGCACACGCGCTGCTGCTGCTGCGGCTTCGGCCGTAAAGCCGCCGCGAAGCCGTGGTCTGGCCACCCGGCGGCAAAGCTGGCGAGGGGTCCAGCGCCGGACCGGCTCTGGTCGCCCCCCGCCCCCGTCTCTTTGGGCCTCATTCACCCCTGGGCCCTCCCTGGAGACCATCCGCCTCTTCGCCTGGAACTGCCTTCTCGAGGTGTTTGCAAGTCCTCAAACTCCCGCGCGCAGAAAATGTGTTTTCCTCATTGCTGTGACTGCAGGAAAAATTAGCAACCATCGCCGTTTTTTATCTTCGCTTAAAAAAGAAAATTCTTTTAAGTAAAATGAAAATTCGCTTGCCAGCGTAACTGAGTACATCGACAAGGAAAGAGGAAGAAGGGTTATCCTGGAGCAACTACTAAACCGCTTAATAAAAAAATAAAAAAAAAAAAATCAGAGAACCTGCTTTCAAAGTGTGTGCAAAAGGATTATACTCTGGAAATGGTTTCGCACATTTCAATAAAGATGTATTGATAAAGTATATTGTCTTTTCCATGAACCTTTTTTCAGAATATGGGAGCCTCTGAAATGTAAGTCTTGTGTAGTAGCTTCATAAAAAATGAACTTTCATATTTACATATTATTTAATAGGTAGAGTACTTGAATTATATATGCATTTTTCTACAAATTGCCTAACAGCCCTTTAAAAAGAATTAAAGAAAACGAAAAATATATTTGATTAAACACTCACTTATTAACTCCAAAAACATGTATTTTGAATTTTCATTACTTTAAATTTTAATGCTATCTTTTCATACAGAACTTTGGACCCAAACTATGTTTCAAAGTTACTAATAAGCGGAGCCCAGCTAGCTCGCTGGTGGAACAAAGAACTCCGATCTTGTGAATTTGACTCCCAAGTTGGGCGCATTGCTTACTTAAATATAGTAAAAAATAAATAAGTTACTAGTAAAAAGTTAAATAATATTGTATTCCTGTACTGTAATATGGAATCTGACATCCCACAGTTTCTCTGCGGGGACCTAAATGATACAGAAAATCTTTCAAACAACAAACTGTAAAAATTACAAAGCAAATACTATACTGTTGGAAATATCTTTAAATGTATAGGCTATATATACTACTTTTTGTCATACATAGTGTCAAATTCCCCAAATGCCATTTGTCCTTCATATATCTTAAAACCACGAAATGCTTTAAAAACGGGAAAAACAATGGCACAGAAGAAATCTATTAGAAAGTTCTGGATAATAATTTTCCTTTCAAGGACCTTACCTCCCCCCCACAGCTTAATTTTTTTTTAAGATTTTATTTATTTATTTGACAGAGAGAAAGATCACAAGTAGGCGGGGGTGTGGAGGATGGGAGGGGGGGCAGGCTCCCTGCTGAGCAGAGAAAGTGATTGGGGTGGGGGGGCATGATCCCAGGACCCTGGAAGATAACCTGAGCCAAAGGCAAGCTTAACCCTCTGAGCCACTCAGGGAACCCTTAAATTTTCTTTTTAGAAAATGTAAAAGATAACATGTTTTTATGTTTATATAAAATTACAACAAACTGTGGGGCACCTGGGTGGCTCAGTGGGTTAAGTGCCTGCCCTCAGTTTAGGTCTTGATCCTCCACTCCTGGTATTGAATGGGCGTGGGGCTTCCTACTCAGTGGAGAGCTTCTCTGCCTCTGCCCCTCCCCCTGTGTATGCTCTCTCTTTCTCTCTCAAATAAAATCTTTTAAAAATATATACATAGGGGCACCTAGGTGGCTCAGTGGGTTAAAGCCTCTGCCTTCGGCTCAGGTCATGATCCCAGGGTCCTGGGATCAAGCACCACATCGGTCTTCCTCCTGACTCTGCCTCTCTGCCTACTTGTAATCTCTGTCAAATAAATAAATAAAATCTCTAAAAAAAAATAAATAAAAATATATACACATAATTAATGAAAGTAGTTACATTAAGAGTTCGAGTACACCTAAGATCACTGAAACCTCTGGGTCATTAGGTATCTTACACATTGCATTTAAAGGATCTGCCATACTTACCTTGCTTTAAAATTGATTACTGGCGACACCTGAGTAGCTCAGTAGGTTAAAACATCTGCCTTCCGGCTCAGGTCATGATCTCAGGGACGTGGGATCAAGTCCCACATCGGTCTTCTTGCTCAGCCAGGAGCCTGCTTCTCCCTCTTTCTCTGTTCTTCTCAGTGGAAAAACCATGTTAATAAAAATGAGATTCTTGGGCCCAACTCCTAGGGCCAATAATCAAAACTAACAAGCCCAGGTGATACAAGAAAATATTTTCACCCCCAAAAATATTAGCACATATTTGCAAATGCATCTTTGTCCACATTTACAAGACTTTCACTTCGAGCACAAAGAGGTGAAATTGCTGGATTTGGTACGGGGTGATTTTCTGACCATATTCATGCTCATTCACTCCTCTAGTCAAATAAGACAGTTCTGAATTCATTACTCTTTGGCCAATTTCTTTTTTCTTTTTTGGGTGGGTATTGGTTTTTCACATTTTTATTGAGGGTCACAGTAGCAGGGATGCAGTGGAGGTGAGAGGGGGCTATTTTCTGTCAGTGGAGGGGCTCCCAGTTTCTTCAGCCACTCCAAACTTGGGCCCTGGGAATGTTTGGGGTAGCTGAGCTTTTTCCAAGCTTTAGGTATGCCCTCGTTGATCTTGATGGCATGTTTCTTGCAGGGCCTGAGGTGAGGACAGAAGTATAGTAGAAGCCATTTTATTTTCCATGGTGGCATCCTTGGCTAATCTTTGATGTGCGCATTCTTTAAAACAACGTTTTAAAAAAGATTTTTATTTAAAAAAAAGATATTTATTTATTCATTTGACAGAGAGAGACACAGCGAGGAGGGAATACAAGCAGCGGGAGTGGAAGAGGGAGAAGCAGGCTTCCAGCTGAGCAGGGAGCCAGATGCTTTGGGGCTTGGGGTTCCATCCCAGTTCCCTGGGATCGTGACCTGAGCTGAAGGCAGATGCTTAATGACTGAGCCATCTAGGTGCTCCTGAAACAATTTTTAAAAACTTAGAGTTGACATGCAATATTAAGTTCAAGACTATAACACAGTGATTTAACAATTATATACATTACAAAATATCACATTAAGTGTAGTTACCATCTGTTACTAAAGTTATCACAATATTATGGAATATATCCCCTATGCTGTCCTTTTCATTCCCATGATTGATTTATAACTAGAACTTTGTCCATCTTAATCATCGTGACCTTTTATGCCCATCCAACTACTTTTTTTCCCTCTGGAAACCACTAGTTTATTTTCTGTATTTCTGTATTTATAAACACTAGTTTACTTTTTGTATTTATTTTCTGTATTGTGTTATATTCTGTATTTATGAGTTGTTATTGTTTTTTGCTTGTTCATTTATTTTTTAGGTTCCACATACAAATAAAATCCAGTGGTATTTATTTTTTTCTGACTTATTTCAGTCAACATGATGCCCTTTACGTCAAGCCATTTTGTCAAAAATAGCAAGATCTTTTTTTTTTTTTTTTAAGATTTTATTTATTTATTTGACAGACAGTGATCACAGGTAGGTGGAGAGACAGTCAGAGAGAGAGGAAGCAGGCTCCCCGTGGAGCAGAGGCCAATGCGGGGCTTGATCCCAGGACCCCAAGATCTTAACCCAAGCTGAAGGCAGAGGCTTTAACCCACTGAGTTGCCTCAAGATCTTTTTTTATATGAGTAATATCATGTATATATTTATATATATTCAATATATAAAAATCACAGCTTCTTTATCCGTCAACACTCAGTTACTTTTGTAACTTTGCTATTATAAATAATATAGAGTGCATATATATTTTGAATTAGTGTTACTATTTTATTTTGGTAAATACTCAGCAGTGCAATTGCTGGGTCATATGGTAATTCTGTTTTTAACTTTTTGAGGAAGCTCCATATTGTTTTCCAAAGTGGCTGTCCCAGTTTGCTTTCCCATCAACAGCATAGGAGGGTTCCCCTTTCTCCACATCCTCAGTAGCACTTGGTCCTGTTAATTTTAGTCATTCTGATAGGTGTAAACTGGTATCTTATTGAGGTTTTGACTTCTATTTCCCTGATGAGTGATGTTTAGATTATTTTTAAGTGTCTGTTGGTAATATGGATGTGTTCTTCTTTGGAGATAGTGTCCATTCTGCCCATTCTTTGATTGAATTATTTGTTTTTTTTTAGTGTTGAATTATAAGAGTTATTTATGCATTTTACTTACTAATCTTTTATTGGAGCCATTATTTACAGATACCTTCTCCCATTCAGTAAGTTGTCTTTCCTGTGTAAAGGCTTTTTATTTTGAGGTGGATCCAATTGTTTATTTTTGGTTTAGTTACCCTTGGCTTAGGAGACAGATTCAGAAAAATATTCTTCAGACTGATGTCCAAGAGTCACTTCCTATTTTTCCTTTCCCTTCCTTCCTTTAAAATACGGAATGCTTTGCAACTTTGTTGTCATTCTTGTACAGGGGCTATGCTGTTTCTCTGTATCATTACAATTTCAGTGGATGTGCTACCTTTCTCAAAGGCATTAGAAGTGCCTGACAGATCAGATCTATGGTTAAGAAACAGCAAAAGCCTATTTCAATTTTTCCCCTGCCCAGCAAGAGGTACATAATCAGCGGTCTCCTGAGGAATGCCTACTTTATTCGGACAATTACCAGGAAATAGATTCCATGCATTTCCCTGCTTCTAAGGTAAACATTGCCTATATTTTCCTTTCTTTGTCCTTTGAATGCTAATTTAAAATTTTAATTCTATTATATTTAACATGCACTGCAATATTAGTTTCTGGGTACTATATAGTGATTCCAAACTTCCACACAATACTCACTACTCATCACGAGTGCACTCTTTCATCCCCATCAGTGTGTTCTCTAGAGTTAAGAGTCTGTTTCTTTGGGGTGCTCAATAGGTTAAGCGTCTGCCTTCAGCCGAAGTCATCATGATCTCAGGGTCATAGGACCCAGTCTCAAATCAGGCTCCTTGCTAAGCTGTAGTCTTCTTCCTATCCCTGCTTGCTTGTGTTGTCTCTCCGTCAAGTTAAAAAAAAAAAAAAAAAAGTCTGTTTCTTGGTTTGCTTCTTTTATTCCCCATATTCCTTTGTTTCTTAAATTCCACATATGAGGGGTGCCTGGGTGGCTCAGTGGGTTAAGCCGCTGCCTTAGGCTCAGGTCATGATCCCAGGTCCTGGGTTCGAGCCCCACATCGGGCTTTCTGCTCAGCAGGGAGCCTGCTTCCTTCTCTCTCTCTGCCTGCCTCTCTGCCTACTTGTGATTTCTCTCTGTCAAATAAATAAATAAAATCTTTAAAAAAAAAATTCCACATATGAGTGAAATCATATGGCATTTATATTTCTAACCTATTTTGCTTACCATAATGCTGTCTAGCTCCATGCACATTATTGCAAATGGCAAGATTTCATTGTATAGCTGAGTAATTTTCTGCTTTGTACACATACCACTTATTTATCAATCATCGTTGATAAGACATTTGGGCTCTTTCCATAATTTGGCTATCACAGATAGTGCTGAAATAAACACAAGGATGCATACATCTTTTTGTCCCCAAAACACTGAAACTAAAGTGAAGATCTGATTCCCTTCCAAACACAAAAGATTATAGTCAGGACAATTAATAGATATAGTGAAACCCTAGAAAGAAAACCTGGGAAAGAGTTTAATTTCAGGAATAGGGCTTTGGAAAGCTCCTTAATACAAAAAGAAATCCAGAGGTGCTTGGGTGGCTCAGTCGTTAGGCATCTGCCTTCAGTTTGGGTCATGATCCAAGGGTCCTGGGATCTAGCCTCTCATTGGGCTCTCTGCTCCAAGGAAGCCTCTTCCTCTCACTCCCACTCCCCCTGCTTGTTATCCCTCTCTTGCCAGCCATCTCCCTCTCTGTCAAATAAATAAATAAAATCTTAAAAAATAATCCATGAGCATGTTCATAAAGGAACCAGAAGTCCGCAGGCTTTCATTTCTGTTTTAAACTTCAGATTTAGCACAAATAAGGAGGAAGGCTAAGATTTAGTTTATATAGGTTGCTGACTGTCCAAAACAGAGCCAAACTACAAATCTGGGAGAATATTTTCTTTTTGTTCATTTTATTGTCCATTTCATTCATTCATTAGATTCCAGGTGTTTAAGGAACTTGCAGTCAAATCACTATAAAGGCAAAAAATAAACATTCAGGAACTATACAAAAAAAAAATATATATAGTCTTTTAAAATAGTATTAAAAAGTCACTGTATAGGGGCGCCTGGGTGGCTCAGTGGGTTAAGCCGCTGCCTTCGGCTCAGGTCATGATCTCAGGGTCCTGGGATCGAGTCCTGCATCGGGCTCTCTGCTCAGCGGGGAGCCTGCTTCCCTCTCTCTCTCTGCCTGCCTCTCTGTCTACTTGTGATCTCTGTCTGTCAAATAAATAAATAAAATCTTTAAAAAAAAAAGTCACTGTATAGGGACGCCTGGGTGGCTCAGTTGGTTAAGCAGCTGCCTTCGGCTCAGGTCATGATCCCAGCGTCCTGGGATCGAGTCCCACATTGGGCTCCTTGCTCATCAGGGAGCCTGCTTCTCCCTCTGCCTCTGCCTGCCATTCTGTCTGCCTGTGCTTGCTCTCTCTCCCTCTCTCTCTCTGACAAATAAATAAATAAAATCTTTAAAAAAAAAAGTCACTGTATAAAGTATATTAACAAAAAAAAAACTAGAGAGAAGGAAAAAACTGATTTTCAGATTACCACATTACAATGTTCAAAATATCCAGTTTTCAACAAAGAAAATACAAGGCATGCTAAGAAACAATAAAGTACAAAAAACATAAATTAGTGGAAATTATGTGTGGACAAGAACAGAATATTGGAATTACTAGATGAAGACTTTTAATCCAATGTGTTAAAAGTGTTGAAATAATTATAGAAAATCATGAACAAAGAACTTAAGAAATGCAGGGAGCATGGACCCTCACCATGTAGAAAACATTTTAAAAAGAACAAATAAGAATAAACAAACATTTTAGAGGTGAAGAGTGTATTACAAGACAATCAAAAAACTGACATTATCAAGCTTCAGGACTTATTATAATACTACAAGAATCATAACTGTGTGATATCTGTTAAAGAACAGACAAATAGATCAATGAAACAGAATAGAGTCCAGAAATAGACTCATTCATTTGGGTCAATTCATCTTTTGACAAGGAAGCAAATAACACAATGGAGGAAAGATAATATTCAACAAATGGTGTTGCAACAATGGTGCATCCACATACAAAAACAACAAAAAATAGACACAGGCCTTTTAGTTAGCACAGAAATTAACTAAAATATGGGTCACAGGGGCGCCTGGGTGGCTCAGTGGGTTAAAGCCTCTGCCTTCGGCTCAGGTCATGATCTCGGAGTCCTGGGATCGAGTCCCGCATCGGGCTCTCTGCTCTCTCGGGGAGCCTGCTTCCTCCTCTCTCTCTGCCTGCTTGTGATTTCTCTGTCCAAAAAAAGAAAAAAAAAAAAAAAAAAAAAAAGGGTCACAAACCAAAATATAAAATGAAAATCTATTAACTTAAGATAAGAGAAAAACTAGAAGATCCTGGGTATGATGATGTCTTTTATATATGCCATGACTTATGAAAGAATTGATAGGCCAGACTTTAAATTTTTATTTTTTTATTTTTTATTTGATAGAGGTAGGCAGAGGTAGGCACAGGTAGGCAGAGAGGCAGGCAGAGAGAGAGGAAGGAAAGCAGGCTCCTTGCTGAGCAGAGAACCCGATGCAGGGCTCGATCCTAGGACCCTGGGATCATGACCTGAGCCAAAAGCAGAGGCTTTAACCACTGAGCCATTCAGGGGCCCCATAGGCAAGACTTTAAAAACCGTATCAAAAGAACTAAAGACAAGCCATGGATGAAAGAAAATATGTCCTAAAGACATATATGAAAAAATACTATTATCCAAAATACACAAAGAAACATTTAAAATTTACAAGTAAGAAGCCCTGGATGGATCAGTTGGTTGATTATCTGACTCTTGATTTCTACTCGGCTCAGGTTATGAGATCAAGCCCCACATAGGGCTTTGTGTTTGGCATGAAGCCTACTTAAGATTCTCTGTCTCCTTCCATCCCCACTCTCTGCTTGTGCTCCTTCTCTCTAAAAGAAATAAATACAATCTTTAAAAAAAGCCTTAAGAATTATTTAAAAAGTGATTAAAAAACAAGTGAAAGACCTAGGTAGATTTCTTACCAAAAAGATATACCATAGGTAAATAATATGTGAGAAGATAATCCACATCATAGATCACTGGAGAAATGCAAATAAAAAATAAAGGAAATGGGTTGCCTGGGTGGTTCAGTTGGTTAAGTGTCTGACTTTCGATTTCAGCTCATGGTTGTGAGTTCAAGCCCTGGGCCCCACACTAGACATGACCCTATTTAAAAAAAAAAAAAAAAATTGCTCTATCAGTTTGTCTGTTAATCTATCTAGGTCCAGAAGACTGCCAACACTAAATTTTGGTGAGCAACAGAGGTTTCATTCACTGCTTATGGGAATGCAAAATAATAGTGCAGCCACTTTGCTAGACAGCTTGGCAGGTTCTTATAAAACTAACATACACTCTTACCAAACAATCCTTCAACTGTGTTCCTTAGTAGTACTGGAAATAACCTGAAACTTATTTACGTTAAAACATGCATGCCAATGTGCACAGCAACTTTTTTATAATTGCCAAAACTGGAAAGCAAACAAAATGTTTCCAGTAAGTGAAAGGATAAATAAACTGTGATCCAACCAGACAATGGAATATCATTCAGGGTAAAGTGAAATACACAATCAAGTCATGAAAAGCCATGGAAGCAGGCATGTAGAGCATATGACTCTTGATGTTAGGGTATTGAGTTCAAGCCCCATGCTGGGTATAAAGGAAAAAAAAAAGGAAAGACATGAAGGATTTTTAAGGGCATATTACTAAATGAATGAAGCCAATTTGTAAAACTACATACTACAAAATCTTAACTATATGACATTTTGGGAAAGGTAAATCTATGGAGACGGTGAAAAAATCAGGGGTTGTCAGGGGTTTCAGGAAGAAAAGCTGGATCACAGATGATTTTTAGGGAGTGAAACTACTCTCTCTGATACTACTAATGATGGACACAGGTCATTATATTTTGTAAAACTCATAGAATGTACAACCAAGGGTGAATTCTGCTGTAAAACATACACTTTGGTTGATAATGATGTGTCAAGGTGGAATCATCAATTGTAACAAAAATATCATTCCAGTGCAGAGATTTTGATAAGAGAAAAGGGTATGTATCTGTATACATCAGAGGAATATGGAAAATCCCCACACCTTCTTTTCAATTTTGCTGTAAGTGTAAAAACTGTTACAAAAAATAATCTAACAGAAGAAAAACCATATTAACTAAAGTGAAAAATTAGAAAATTCAACAGAAGAGTAACCAAATTGTAGGATGAACCAATTGAAATTATCCAGTTTCAGAAGAAAAAAATTAATAAACGTATACCTAAGAAACCTGTGAAAAACATCAACCAGATAGGGACACCTGGGTGGCTCAGTAGATTAAGCCTCTGCTTTCAGCTCAGGTCATGATCTCAGAGTCCTGGGATCGAGTCCCAAATCAGGCTCTCTGCTCAGCAGGGAGCCTGATTCCCCTCTCTCTCTGACCTCTCTCTGTCAAATATATAAATAAAATCTTAAACCAAAACAAAAAAACCCCACGTCAACCTCATCAATTACATGTAATAGAAGGAAAGAGGGGTGCCTGAGAGGCTCAGTCATTAAGCATCTGCCTTTAGCCCAGGTCATGATCCCAGGGTCCTGAGGCTAAGCCCTGCATTGGGCTCCCTGCTTAGTGGAAAGCCTGCTTCTCCTAATATTCTGCCTGATGTTCCCTCTGCTTGTGTTCTCACTCTCCCTCTCTCAAATAAATAAATAAATAATATTAAAAAAAAAAAAAAGAATTTTACTTATTTATTTGACAGATATCACAAGTAGGCAGACAGACAGGTGGGGATGGGGAGGAGGCAGACTCCCTACTGAGCAGAGAGCTCGACGTGGGACCCAATCCTAGGACCCTGGTATCATGACCCCAGCTGAAGGCAGAGGCTCAACCCACTGAGCCACCCAGGTGCCCCAAATAAATAACGTGCTTAGGAAAAAAAAAAAAAAGGGAAGAAAGGAGGAGAAAGGGAAAAAATATCTTTAGAAGTATGGCTGAAATAGCTCCCAAATTTGACTAATTGCATGAATCAACACACCAAAAACAAAAAAAAGAAGACTGAATCAATAAATACAGAGATTCTTACCACATACATTATAATGAAACTATAAAAGCCAAAGACAACTTTACAAGTAGAAAAAGAACTTTTGTGCTTCAAAAGACACTATCAAGAAAATGAAACTCAACTCATAAAAGAGAATATATGTATATAATATCTGATAATGTAGTCAGAATATAAAAAGAACCCGTAGAACTCAACAACTTAATCAATTAAAAAAATAGCAGAGGCGCCTGGATGGCTCAGTGGGTTAAGCCGCTGCCTTGGGCTTGGGTCATGGTCTCAGGGTCCTGGGATCGAGTCCCACATCGGGCTCTCAACTCGGCAGGGAGCCTGCTTCCCTCTCCCTCTCTGCCTACTTGTGATCTCTCTCTGTCAAATAAATAAATAAAAGCTTTAAAAAGAAATAGCAAATGATCTAAGCAGACATTTTCCCAAACAATACAAATCACCAATAAGCACATCAAAAGATGCTCAATATTGGGGCGCCTGGGTAGCTCAGTGGGTTAAAGCTTCTGCCTTCGGCTCAGGTCATGATCCCAGGGTCCTGGGATCCAGCCCTGCATCAGGCTCTCTGCTCGGCAGGGAGCCTGCTTCCTCCTCTCTCTCTGCCTGCCTCTCTACTGCCTACTTGTGTCTGTCTGTCAAATAAATAAAATCTTAAAAAAAAAAAAAGATGCTCAAAATCATTAGTCATATGAAGGAAAATACAAGTCAGAACCATAATATACTTCACACACAGTAGGGTCAGTAGAATAAAAAAGTAACAAGTGTGGTGAGGACAGGGAAGAGAAAATTCCTAAACACTGCTGGCAGAAATGTCAAATGGTGTGGCAACTTTGGAAAAAGAACATGGCAGTTTCTTAAATGATTAAATATAGTTGTACTATGACCAAGCAGTTCCACTCCTAGGTATATACCCATATGGAAACATATGTCTACTTAAAAATCAGTACATGGGGGCACCTGGGTGGCTCAGTGGGTTAAGCCGCTGCCTTCGGCTCAGGTCATGATCTCGGGGTTCTGGAATCGAGTCCCGCGTCGGGGTCTCTGCTCGGCGGGGAGCCTGCTTCCTTCTCTCTCTCTGCCTGTTTCTCTGCCTACTTGTGATCTCTCTGTCAAATAAATAAATTATTAAAAAAAATTAAAAAAAATCAGTACATGAATGTTTACAGTTTTATTCCTAACAGTCAAAGGTGGAAGCAATATAAATGTCCATCAACTGGCAGATGGATAAATGTAATGTATGTCCATACAATGAGATATTTGACATTAAAAAAAAAGAAGGGGCACCTAGGTGGCTCAGTTAAGTGTCTGCCTTGTCTCAGATCATGATCTCAGGGTCCTGGGATCAAGCCCCATGTTGGGCTCCCTGCTCAGCAGGGAGTCTGTTTCTCCCTCTCCCTCTGCCTCTTACCCTGCTCATGCTCTGTTATCACTCTGTCTCTCTCTCTCTCCAACAAATAAAATCTTAAAAAAAAAAACCAACAACAAAAAACTGCCATTCCTGAGTGTGGCATGAGAAACATCAATGACACTATCTTTTCACTTTTGCTATTTCTACTCTTAAGAAATAAAACCTATAGCACTTTACGTTTGTAACATTTAAATAGCATAATAGAGAGGTTCCCTTAGTGAAACTTTATCTTGCATACTTAGAATCCCAATAATTATCACCATTGCTACCACTAGCAGTAGTAATATCTTTCATTCGTTACTTTTTCCCGTTTATTTCTTAAAATTTCTTGTAGTTCTTTGTTAACTTCTCCTTTCTTTTGGGCCTTTCTAGTCACTTTTGTCACCTATATGAGAACTAAAAGTTGGTTTGTACACATTAGAATGAGGCCAAATCTGAAAAACTATTTCTGTTATTCACATTTTTTTCAGTGAGGAAGTACTAAGGAAGAACTGACAAGAAAAGCTAGTTACAACCATCTGTTTATCCGTTGAAACCACCACCTCCCTCTAAACCATCCCAGTTTTTTGAAGATTTAGATCCTTCCATGGCTATAAATGATCATAGGATGAGCAGTGGACCTTTTACTCCTCACACTTCAGTTGCATGAGTTTTTCACATGGATATATTTTACACAGGGGCACCTGGGTGGCTCTGTTGGCTCAGCATCTGACTCTTGATCTCAGTTTGGGTCTTAATTGAGTTAAGGTCTTAAATCTCAGGATCGTTAAGTTCAAGCCTCACATTGGGCTCCACATTGGGTATGGAGCCTACTTACCAAAAAACCAATTATGTGAAAAGAAATATTTTATACAAAATTAAATTTAGAAGAATTAAAGTTGACCTTTGAACAATGCAGGGTTCAGGGGTGCTGATACCTGTGCAGCCAAAATCCGCATGTAATTTCTGACTCGTCCAAAACTTCCCTAACAGTCTACTGCTGACTGGAAGCCTTAGTGATAACAGTCAGTTAATACATACTTTGTGCATGTGTTATATATTGTATTTTTTAGAATAAAGTCAGCTAAAGAAAAATATTAATTGTGAGGAAAATAAAAGTTTTATAGTACTTATTGTAAAAAATCCATGTTAACTGGACCCACATAATTCAAACCTTGATGTTCACTGTTCAACCACACTAAATTTCCAGGAAGATTATAGGAAAAGCTGAATTCTTGCAATGACCCTATTATAGGACAATTCTTTTTTTTTTTTTAAAGATTTATTTATTTGACAGATAGAGATCACAAGTAGGCAGAGAGGCAGGCAGAGAGAGAGGAGGAAGCAGGCTCCCCGCTGAGCAGAGAGCCCGATTCGGGGCTCGATCCCAGGACCCTGAGATCATGACTTGAGCTGAAGGCAGAGGCTTAACCCACTGAGCTACCCAGGCGCCCCTATAGGACAATTCTTATGTCAAATACAGAGTTTATGATCTATAGCCTGTCTCTAACTTCTTTGTTGGTAAAGGACCAATGACATGGTATAAGACTATACATCCTAGTTTGGCTGAAGAAACCAGTTCATAGTATCTTACAGGAACACAAATGTAAATACTTGTTTTTATTTTTATTTTTATTTTTTTTAAAGATTTTATTTATTTATTTGACAGAGAGAAATCACAAGTAAGCAGAGAGGCAGGCAGAGAGAGAGGAGGAAGCAGGCTCCCTGCTGAGCAGAAAGCCCGATGTGGGGCTCGAACCCAGGACCTGGGATCATGACCTGAGCCGAAGGCAGCGGCTTAACCCACTGAGCCACCCAGGCGCCCCTGTAAATACTTGTTTTTAAAAAAAAAAAAAAAAAAAAAAAAAAAAAAATTTTTTACCTAGGCATCTGGGTGGCTCAGTTGGTTGAGGTCTGTCTTTGGCTCAGGTCATAATCTCAGGGTCTTGGGATGGAGTCCTGCATCAGGCTCTCTACTCAGTGGTTGAGTCTGCTTCTCCCTCTACCCTTACCCCATTTGTGATCTCTGTCAAATAAGTAAATAAAATCTTAAAAAAATTTTTTTACTTATTTTCGGGGAGGGGAGGCAGAGAAAGAGAGACAAACAGGCAGTGGGAGAAGGGCAGAGGTAGAGAGGGAAGAAAGGCTCCCCAGTAAAGAGCCTGATGTGAGACTTGGGACTACGACCTGAACTGAAGGCAGACTATTAACTGATTGAGCCACCCAGATGGCCCTAAATATTTCTGATCTTCCAACAGAAATTAAAAAAAAAAACAAACAAAAAAAACTCCCAAATGGTTCAATATTGGCTAAAATTACAGTTGAAACTAAAGGCTGAAATTTAAAAGATATACTATTGGTAGACACAAATCTTTGCTGGCATAGATACACTAACAGCAGGTAAATTTTACTAGCCAAAAAAATAGTATGAGACATTTATTTCATTAGGGTAAAAGACAATTTGTCCAACTTACTTGTACCTAATCTAAACACATGCAAAGCAAAGACTCGTACAACCACAGAGGAAATCATGAGGTCTCTATCATAAAGGGAGATCTTAACACTTGTAGAACAAGTACTAAAAATAGTAAGAGAACAAGTAAAGTAAGAAAGAAAATATGGAAGAATGAAACGCTTTTGAATAGCACACTTATGAAGATTTATCTCATTGGAAAGTATAAAGTACTGCACCCAACAAATGCAAAATAAACTGTCGAAGAGAGGCTGAGTAACTTTAAGATTAAGGTTATAAACTTGGCAGTCAAATTACCCAGGTTAGATTTCCAATTTTGTTATTTAGAGACTTGAGCAAATTTCTTTGACCCTCAGTTGTTTTGGTTTAAAATGGGCATAAGTACACTTGGACCTAGCTAGGTGAGATTTTGTAACAAACTGCAATATATAACTTAGTGTGAAATACACAGTAAGTAATTAATAAATTCTTTTTTTTTTGTTAAAGTAGGCTCCATGCCTAATGTGGGGCTTGAACTGATGATCCAGATGTGGAGAGTCGCATGTTATACGGACTGTGCCAGTCAGTCACCCTAGTACTTAATAAATTGTTAACAGTTTTATCAAGCACAAGTTTGAGTAAAATATTTTTTGTTTTTTTTTTACACACTGCACTTTTAATGAGTTAAGCATAAGGCTACTCCCACTGCTTCTATTCTTAAGTTGAGAAACGCTTGTATCTTTTTCTTTTTTTTGAAAGATTTAATTTACTTTGAGAGGAAAAAAAAAAGACAAAGTATGAATGCACAGCAGGGGAAGAGGTAGAGCCAAGAGGAAGAGAATCCCTAGCAGACTCCGTGCTCAGCACAGAGCCTGATGTGGTGCTCAGTCCCCACCCTGAGATCATGACCTGAACTGAAACAAAAGTCAGATGTTTAACGGACTATGTCACCCAGGCACCCTACAAATGTATTTAAGAACAAAAACATTGTTTTGTCACACCCAGAAAATGCATTCAACAATTTCACGTTATGATTCCAGGAGCTTCACAAAGGCAATGGAGTACTTCAAATTTCATATCAAGAATCTTTATAGGGAGGGGGAGACAAACCATGAGAAAATGTGGACTCTGAGAAACAAACTGAGGGTTTTGGAGGGAAGGAGTGGGGGGTTGAGTAAGTCTGGTGGTGGGTATTAAGGAGGGCACGTATTGCATGGCGCACTGGGTGTAGTGCATAAACAATGAATTTTGTAACACACACACACACACACACACACACACACACACACACACATTAAATTAAATTAAAAAAAAAAAAGGAATCTTTATAGGGATACTGTTGATTTCAGGGTTGTGGGATTGAGCCCCCAGTCAAACTCTGGATTCAGTGGGGAGCCTGCTTCGCTCTAACTAAAATAGATGAATCTTTAAATTAAATATAAATAAATTTATAAATAAATCCCCAACAGCCTAATGTTAATGTTTAGTGCTTTTTGTTTTTTTACAGTAAAACAAATAGTGCAAAAGATTTGAGTTTCTGTACTATCACAGGGTACCAGTTTTTAAACACTGTTATATACTGGCTAGTTAATGAGTGGATTTAGATTTATAATTATTCAAAATATGGAACCTAAAAAACAGGAAAATATAATTTACTCCCCTTGGCAAATTGCTTAGAATATCAGCATATTCTGTAAGCT
Organism: Lutra lutra; assembly: GCF_902655055.1. Taxonomy (NCBI): domain Eukaryota; kingdom Metazoa; phylum Chordata; class Mammalia; order Carnivora; family Mustelidae; genus Lutra; species Lutra lutra. Next base: position 1,461,761 of record NC_062297.1, on the reverse strand, counting down.
CTGGTTTTTTTCAATATGGATTAAAATGGTATTTTGGCAATTTTGGCAACTGTTAATAACTTCAAGTATTTTAAGAAAAGTGGCAAAAATACTAGTTATTTGATAGCAGAAAAAAATTACTAATATTAGATTATGTTTAAATTATATCAAATGAACAGTTTAGAAAACTATGTTCTTTATCTAGAATTATTTCGTAAAATCGTATTTTCCAGAAAGAAAATACTGTTTTGAGTAAAAGTTTTTCAGGAAAAACCAAAGAGAAATCAGTATAGAAATAAAAGGGCTGGGGCGCCTGGGTGACTTGGTTGAGTGACTACCTTCAGCTCAGGTCATGATCCTGGAATCCTGGGACTGAGTCCCGCCTTAGGGTCCCTGCTAGGCAGGGAGTCTGCTTTTCCCTCTGACCTCTCCCCCTTCTCATGCTCTCTCTCTCAAATAAATAAATAAAATCTTAAAAAAAAAAAAGAAGTAAAAGGGCTAAGGATAACTGCTTTTAGCTTTCTATGTTCCTATCTAGGAAAAGAATAAGAGGAAGAAAAGGTTGTCCATGTAAATGAGCACTCATACTCTAAATGACAATTTAATTTAAGCCAATTTCATACTAAATTTTAAAGAGAAGGCTGCATAAAATATGGGGTAGAAAGTGAGCTAATTTTTTAAGAAGACTTTGTGTCTTTGGGTTTTTACTGGTGTAAAATCCCTTCAAGCCTAGAGAATACGCAAAGACGTATCATAAAAAGTAAGAAGAAAAACTTCATTTTAGACAGGTTGAGTGGTACCCATACCTTAGAAAAGGCTGGTTTTAACAGCTTTTTTATTTCAAACATGAAGTGATGTATAAATTTGATAATGTTTAGCAATAATCAGCTTCTGCTAAAATGTTGGATTAAATCAAAAAATACGCCAATTTTGGCAACTACTGTAGACCCTGTTACTTAGAAGTTAAATATTCATCACAAGAAGATGAGAACAATGTTACAGCTTCTACTAAACTAAGAACTATGAAATATATTCCCGGTATTGCTTTGAAATTACAACCCAGGTTAAGAGAAATTGTAACTTCATCTAAATGTTGTATTTAAATGATATTCTTCAGTCATCTTCAACTGTTGGCTTGATGGTTACTCCTCTTCTTATTTGACCCCAACCAATTAAACTGCAAAAAGAAAAGAAATCATGAATTTTTAATCTATTTTATCAGCATCATCATAAAATCTTGACATAACTGATTTTAACTATCTTCTAAATTCAAACCTGTTTCCATAACATGTTCCTCTATAAAGAAAAATCTGTATTATCTCCTGAGATTAAGGAGATAATAGATTTGGCTAACATGAATGACCAAAGAAAAGGGAAGAAGTTACCATAAACATGCATACCTTTCTCTTAAAAAAATATATGTACTCATTAAATCAATAAATAAAAGCACTTCATTTCCCTGTAAGGAAGCATGCCACTAGATAAAACACACCAAACTAATTAAAAAAAAAAAAAAAATCAGTCCTTTTCTCTTAGGAAAATACCTCTTTCACAATACCTCAAAACATTATAGTGGGAATAAGGGAAATAAATGAAGGAAATAAAATAAGAAAAGGAAGTAGAACATATAGTTTGTAAACAGATTACTTTTAAAAATTTTTTTAAAGATTATTTATTTATTTGACAGAGAGAGAGAGACAGCAAGAGAGGGAATACAAGTGCGGGAGTGGGAAAGGGAGAAGGAGACTCCTTGTTCACCCAGGCACCCCTACTTTTTAATTTTTTTAAAGATTTTATTTATTTAAGAGACACATCGAACAGCAAGAGAGGGAAAACAAGCAGGGGGAGTGGGAGAGGGAGAAGCTGGCTTCCTGCTGAGCAAGGAGCTTGATTAGGGGATTGGTCAAGGGAGCAGAAGGCAGATGCTTAACAGCTGAGGTACGCAGGCACCCCTAAAGAGAGAGAATGCACAAGCAGGGGGAGGAGCAAGCAAAGGGAGAAACAGACTTCCAGCTGAGCAGGGAGGGAGCCCAATGTGGGACTTGATCCCAGGACCTTGGGATCATGATCTGAGCTGGAGGCAGATGCTAAACTGACTGAGCTAGGCTGGCACTCCCAGATTAGTTAAAAAAAAAAAAAAAAAAAAAAAAAAAAAAATTTATTTATTTATTTTAGAGAGAAAGAGTCAGAAAGAGAGAAAGAGCAAAATGGAGAGGTAGAGAGAGAGGGTGAATCTTAAGCAGACTCTGCTGAATGTGGAACCCAACAAGGGGCTCAATCTCACAGCTCTGAGATAATGACCTGAGCTGAAATCAAGAGTAAGACACTTAACACTCTGTGCTACTTTTTTTTTTTAAAGTATTTTTTTTTTAAATAATCTCTATGATCAACCTCATGACCCCGAGATCAAGATCCCATGCTCTTATCAACTGAACTAGCTTCTAGAACAAAACCCATCTAAATATAAATAAAAACTTTTGGAAAGCTTTATGATAAATGGTTTATCTATGGTTCCTCGTAAATTAAAAGCAGAATTATCCTATGATCCAGCAATCTACTTCAGGACATATACCTCCCCAAAAAATTGAGTGTAGGGACACAAATACATACAGATATTTATATACCATGTTCCTAAGTTCATCAAAACAGAATAGCCAAAAATTGAAAGCACGTGTGCCTGGCTGGGTCAGTCAGTGGAGCACACCACTCTTTTTTTTTTTTTTTTTCTTTAAATATTTTATTTATTTGAGAGCAAACAGAGTGAGAGGGAACACAAGCAGTCTTCCTACTGAGCAGGAAACCCGATGTGGGGCTCCATTCCAGGACCCTGGGATCATGACCAGAGCCCAAGGCAGACACTTAACGACTGAGCCACCCAGGAGCCCCAGAGCATACCACTCTGGATGAGTTCAAGCCCCAAAGGGTTATGGGTTCAAGCACCACATTAGGTATAGAGACTACTTAAAAATCTTTAAAAACCAAAACAAAAAGTGAAACCAATACAAGTGTTCATTCACGGATGAGGTTGCATTTCTGGAAACGTTCCATTCTACTAAGTGATGTGTTCCACGCTAAAGATCTCTGAAAATTTTGTATTATTTATACTTATTTATATAGTGTGGAAATAATGTTTATAACACAGGAGATGTTAAAATCAAATGAGCTTAAATCACTACAAAACAGGATCAGTTACTTAAAAGGTAGTAAGACTTGACTTTTTTTTTTTTTGAGAGTGCCCACATGAGTGAGGACTGGGGGGGGTAGGGAAAGATGAAGAGGGAGAGAGAATAGTATACAGGCTCCAGGCCCAGCACAGAATCTGATGTGGGGCTCGCTCTCATGACCCTGAGACCCTGGGTCTCAGGTTGGATGTCTAACTGACTGCACCACCCAGGCACCCCTAAAACCTAACCTTTTTTTTTTTTTAAGATTTTATTTATTTATTTGACAGAGAGAGATCACAAGCAGGCAGAGAGGCAGGCAGAGAGACAGGAGGAAGCAGGCTCCCCGCTGAGCAGAGAGCCCGATGTGGGACTCGATCCCAGGACTCCGAGATCATGACCTGAGCCGAAGGCAGCGGCTTAACCCACTGAGCCACCCAGGCGCCCCAAACCTAACTTTTTAAAGATTAACAGTAAGTTAGATAAATTTTCTAGATGATAAAATGATCAATGAAATCATCATAGGACAGTGGGCATCAGGGAAGAATCAATAAGGAAGATAGTTAGAAAGGTACAGAGAGTCAAAGGAGTCTCAAATAATGAGGAGGACACTGAAAATAAGGACAAGTATAATCGTAAGGGTTTACAAGGAAGAAGCAGAGAAAACATCAGACTGAAGCCAGCCTGTATAAAGGCCTTGCATATTAACGAAATGTGAAGAACTACTGGAATTTTTTGAGGATAGTATGATAAACTCTTTTGGAGAGATTATACTTGATCAGGCACTGAAGTCATTGAAAAGGGAAAAATAGAGTGTGAAATAATGACAGTATGAGCTACAATGATGCTATTCAGAATGGAAAGGATAGACTCAGGACATAATCTGGGAAGAAGCAAAAGAACAACCAGCAGGTGTCACAGGTTTATGGACTTAGAAGCCTGGGAGCAATGGGCACATCAAGACATTTGTTTCTGAACACAAAGACATGCTTGAGTCCAGGAATAGTGCAGGTAGATAAAGAGACGAGGCCGGATGATTTACACCAGAAAGTAAGAAAATGCTCTGGAGTCATGTCAAAAGAACCTAGGAATAAATTTGAAGAGAATCCTATTGGCCAATGTGGTGATGACCATCAAAATAAAAACAAACAGAAGTAATGGATCACAACTCACTGAATAAACACCTTTGAGCCCACACTGTAATATATACCCAAATAAATAAACAGGAAAGAGGGGATGCCAAACGATACATGTGGCAAGTGGCACAGATACAGAAAAAAAACGTTATTTTCCTATTCCCAGAGATAAGATTAATCCAGGTGAGAATAATTAAAAGGGAGCACCTGGTTGGCTCAGTTGGTAGAGTATGAGACTCTTTTTTAAAAAGAATTTATTTATTAAAATATATTCAAGACAGAGACAAGAAAGCATGAGTGTGGGTGGGAGGGACACAGGCATACAGAGAAGCAGACTTACTGCTGAGCCCATTGTGGGACTCAACCCCAGGACCTTGGGACCATGACCTGAGCTGAAGACAGACACTTAACTGACTGTGCCACCCAGGTGCCCAGAGCAAGAGGCTCTTGTTCTTCGGGTTGTGAGCTAAAGCCCCAGGCTGGATGGACATGGAGATAACTTTTGAATTAAGAAGAAAAAAAAAAAAAAAAAAAAAGAGTAATGAAGGGGTTAAGTCTGATAAGAAATAGGGTATTTGCAGAGTCTCAAAAGTTCTCTATATATGGCTTATTAGTTGCAACCATGAAAAGAGAAACTTTGTAAAAGACACTTTGATGACATGAACAAAATTAACATCACACTGTAGGTATAGCCAGATGTCCTGTGTGCTTCTGAAATGTGATTTCCCTCCCCCTTTTTAAAGATTTTATTTATTTGAGACAGATCAAGACACAGAGAGTGTGTACAGGGAGAAGGAGAAGGAGATTCCCTGGTGAGCTGGAAGACTAATGTGGGGCTCAATGTGGGTCTCGATCACAGGACCCTGGGATCATGACCTGAGCTGAAGGCACACACTTAAAGCAAGTGAGCCATGCAGTTTCCTGATATGTGATTCTTAAGGATACAATAGTACCTTTAGAGCATTCTGGTCTTGAATATATAACCTCAATTTTAATAACGGAAACTGGTTTTTATTGTTTAAAAATGTCAATTCATGCGAAGATAAAGAAATGCTAAGAAAGTTCCGTATAAAAAAGACAATAGGGGTGTCTGGGTGGCTCAGTCCTTAAGCATCTGCCTTCAGCTCAGGTCATGATCCCAGGGTCCTGGGATTGAGCCCTGCATCCGGCTCCCTGCTCATTGGGAAGCCTGCTTTCCTTCTCCTACTCCCCCTGCTTGTGTTCCTGCTATCACTCTCTTTCTCTGTCAAATAAATAAATAAAATCTTTAAAAAAATAAAAAATAAAAAAGACTATAGAAACAAAATGGAAATGAAATGTGTGGTTCTGCACTGAAGAAAGAAAAATGCAATAAAGAACAATATTGACATAAATGTCAAAGCAGGAACACAGAGTTCAGATTTTAGTATTTTGTCAATGCTAAAATTCCTGAAGTGGTTACACAGACACTATTCTTATTCTTAAGAAATACATACTGAAATAATAAGAGGTATAGGTTACGTAAGCTAATATAGTGATTTATCTTTTTATTTATTTTATTTTTATTTTTTAATTTTTTTTAAAGATTTTATTTATTTATTTGACAGAGAGAGATCACAAGTAGGCAGAGAGGCAGGCAGAGAGAGAGGAGGAAGCAGGCTCCCCGCTGAGCAGAGAGCCCGAATCGGGGCTCGATCCCAGGACCCTGGAATCATGACCCGAGCTGAAGGCAGAGGCTTAACCCACTGAGCCACTCAGGCGCTCATCTTTTTATTTACTTTAATGATTTTTATTTATTAAGAGAGAAGAGAGAATGAGCAGGGTGGGGGGATACAAAGGGAGAGGGAGAAGCAGTCTTCCTGCTGAGCAAGGAGCTGGACATGGTACTTAATTCCAAGATGCTGGCATCATGTCCTGAGCCAAAGGCAGATGGTTAACCAACTAAGCCACCCAGGTGTCCCTAATCAGTGGTTTAAAAAAAATCAACTAAGTTAAACATGTGTAAGAATATAGTGAAAACTGATTCTGAAGGATTTTATACAGATGTGTTTGAGATTAAAGGAAAGCTAGTTGTAGTAACTAGAATAAAAAACTGAGGGGCGCCTGGGTGGCTCAGTGGATTAAGCCGCTGCCTTCGGCTCGGGTCATGATCTCAGGGTCCTGGGATCGAGTCCCGCATCGGGCTCTCTGCTCGGCAGGGTGCCTGCTTCCCTCTCTCTCTCTCTGCCTGCCTCTCCATCTACTTGTGATCTCTCTCTGTCAAATAAATAAATAAAATCTTAAAAAAAAAAAAAACTGAACTATATAGGCTTACAAGTCAGGGTTGGAAATAAAGATTTCCAATTATACAAATATGCCATGAAAACTACTGAATTCAATAAAAAGCGATGAAGCAACAAGTTGGTGAGGATCTGAAGAAAAAGGAACCCTCCCTGCACTGCTGGTGGGAATGCAAGTTGGTATAGTCACTCGGGAAGACAGTATGGGATTCTTCTCAAGGTTAAACAGAGCTACCCTACGACCCAGCAATTGCACCACCAGGAATTTATCAAAAGGATATAAAAATACTAATTTGAGGGATACAAGAACCCCAATATTTATAGCAGCAATATCAACAATAGCCAAACTATGGAAGCAGCCAAGGGTTCATCCACTGATGAATAAAGATGTAGTGTACATATACCGGAATATTATTGAGCCATAAAAAGAATGAAATCTTGCCATTTATAACAATGTGGATGGAGCTAGAGAGTACTAAGAGAAAAAGGGCAGTCAGAAAAAGACAAATACTTCATTCATATTTGGAGTTTACAAATTTTATGAAATAAAATGAATAAGCAAAAGGAAAAAGAGGGGCATCTGGGTGGCTCAGCTGGTTAATAATCTGCCTTCAGCTTAGGTATGATCTTCGTGTCCTGGGATTGAGACTGCTTCTGCCTCTGCCTCTGTGCCCCTCTGCCCTGCTTATTCTTTCCCTCTCTCTCAAGTAAATAAATAAAAACATTGGGCTCCTGGCTCAGCAGGGAGTCTGCCTCTCCCTTCCCACTACTCACACTCTCTCTCTAAAATAAATAAATCAAATCTTAAAAAAAAAAAAAAAGAGACAAAGCAAGAAAACACATCCTTAACTACAGAGAACACACTAACGGTTACAAGAAGGGTGGTGGTGGGAGGAATGGGTTAAACAGATGATGTGGATTAAGGAGTGTGATGGGTAATGAGTAATGTATAGAATTGCTCAATCATCATATTGTACATCTGAAACTAATATAACACTGTTAGATACACCACAATTAAAATGTAAAAACAGTTTAAAATGAAAGGAAAAATATGCATGACCATGAGTACATAGACCATGAAGAATGTATCACAAGGGGGCACCTGGGTGGCTCAGTCATTAAGCAACTGCCTTTGGCTCAGGTCACAGTCCCAGAGTTCCAGTTTTGAGACCTGCATCAGGCTCCCTGCTTGGCAGGGAGCTTGCTTCTCCCTCTCCCTTTCCCCTTGTTTGTGTTCCGTCTCTTGCTATGTCTCTGACAAATAAATAAATAAATAAAATCTTAAAAAAGAGGGGCGCCTGAGTGGCTCAGTGGGTTAAGCCGCTGCCTTCGGCTCAGGTCATGATCCCAGGTCCTGGGTTCGAGCCCCACATCGGGCTTTCTGCTCAGCAGGGAGCCTGCTTCCTCCTCTCTCTCTGCCTGCCTCTCTGCTTACTTGTGATTTCTCTCTGTCAAATAAATAAATAAAATATTTAAAAAAAAAAATCTTAAAAAAGAAAAAAGAATATACCAAAAGATAATGTGCTATTTTTTTTTTTAAGTGTATTCACTTTATTTTAGTAATCTCTACACCCATTGTGGGACTCATACACACAACCAAGAGTCACATGCTCTTTTGACTGAGTCAGCCACGTACTCCTGCTCTTTTCTTGACACCAATGACAGAGGCAAAATTGAAAAACTCACCGCCAGTGTTTCTCAACTCTGCGGCTAAGGGCAATCTTTTCTCCCACTTCTGTGCATACAGGATTAGTGAGAACTATTTTACCCAAGTCAGCCTTGACTGCACTCACTCTTCCTCCTGTTGATAGGGACCCTATGTTTACCATAAGCACTTCATTCTTAGAAAGCTTTTGCACCTAGGAAAATAAATTAAGGGAAAAAAAACCCATTAACATAATAAAATGTTTTCCAATACAAAGTGAGAATTTATTAAATACCACTGCAAAAAATTAGCTATAGAGGAAAAAAGAAATTCTGCACAAATTACACTTACAAGATCTGAAGTATATATATACTACAGGTATCAAAGCAAAAGGTTTATTTAGCACTAAAAGAACATTCAAATAATCTAACACTAAAATAAGCTACTAAAAAATAATAAAATCAACCAAACTCTTAAAATCTCAAGAGGCTTGTGGCAGAGAGGGTTTTCACAATTTCTTGAAAGGGGAAGCAAGACAAGAATAATATGATAGTTAAGTGGGTCTGAAAGTTCTAATTCCATTAATGTAGATACTTAAATCTTCTGGATTCTATAGAATTGGGTAACACCTATTATATCACTCTTAGCTGTTTTATTTCTAGCATTTACACATATAATTATTGGAATTACTAGCCACTGTATTACTTACTGCTGTTGTCTGTGCTTGTAACCTCATGCTCAAATTCAGATCAGTGTCTTTAAGGTCTTTGTATTTCATTAAAATTCAGACAGTACACCTTTTATTTATTTATTTATTTATTTTTTAAAAAGATTTTATTTATTTATTTGACAGAGAGAAATCACAAGTAAGCAGAGAGGCAGGCAGAGAGAGAGGAGGAAGCAGGCTCCCTGCTGAGCAGAAAGCCCGATGTGGGTCTCGAACCCAGGACCTGGCATCATGACCTGAGCCGAAGGAGCGGCTTAACCCACTGAGCCACCCAGGCGCCCCAGAGTACACCTTTATTAAAGGAACTTCCCCCAAAATGACAAATACAAGTTTTATTGATTGATTTATTGGGTTTTTTTTTAGATTATTTATGTATTTGAGAGAGAGAGACAGCATGTGCATAAGTGGGGATGGGAAGATGGAGAGAGACTCTCAAGCAGATTCTGCACTGAGTGTGGAGTCTGACTAGGGCTCTATCTCACAACCTTTGTATCAGGACTTCAGCTAAAACCAAGAGTCACTCAGCAGGAAGTGTGCTTCTCTCTCTTTCTCAAATAAACACATAAATCTTAAAAAAAAAAAAAGATTACCTTTGCAGCTTTCTTGTCTCCTTCAGTGCGTACCCCTAGCAGCCGTCTAAGTAGGAAATAGGAGATTTCTAGTTCTGTGAAGATCTCTGGTAAAGCTCCAACTGCACCAAGTACTTGTCCCACCATTCTGTCAGCCCGGCACAAAGTTGGGTCAATTTTTGTTCCCACTCCTGAAATAAAATAAAATATGTCACATATTTCAACTTTGTATTTCTTAAAATGTTTACAAAGGTAAAGTTAGTCAAACCAGTACAACATGTAGCTATATACAACTTAACCAAATTATGTTACATTGATACCATATCACAGTCACAAAATTAAAATCCTGAACAATTCCCCTACAATCAACTCTTAGCTTTACCTAAAAAAGAACAGGGTTGGAAAAAAAGCTTGATTAAATTTTAAGAATAAAAAACCATTTTTATTTAAATTGTAAATAAAGGAAGAACTGTTTAACAGAAAACAACCATTTAATAAGATATTTTATCTTAATAAAAATTGAAAAATAACAAAGCTGATAATGATTGATTTGCAGAAATAAAATTGGTAATTGTTAATTCTGGTTGGCAGATATAGGACTGTCATTACATTATTCTTGTATTTTTGTATATTGGTATAATAAAAGTTTACATGAACATGTTCAGAATTTCCATATTCGTAAAAAAAAAAATCCACAATGATACACTGTGACCTTTTATTATCAATATATAATAAAGTTCCGCAAAGAAAAAGTGTCAGTAAAATGATGCAGTAAAGGCCCAAGCTTTGTTTTCCATAAACAGAATGAAAAAGTGACAAAAATGTCGAAACATTTTTAAAATTCTGGAATTTAGCCAAAGGCTTGCTATAATCTAAACAGCATTTACTAAGAAAAACATCTGTATCTCAGTAAGAGCAGAAAACTGTCACATTTTAACTTATCCTACTCCAATCACTATTCAAACCAATTTCCGTGACAGCACTATTAACAACTTGCATTTGTCATGAAAACCAGCAAGGCTATACAGAGAACAGGGCTGGAGCTCCTTTAAATTCTCATTCCCAAATGGCTATCATTTGATTAGTTTGATATCTCCCTGGAAGATTCCACTTCCAAGACTGTCTGGATGTCTAATGTAAAAAGTGTTTTCCTCAGGGAACTGAAAGATAATAGGTGGGGAAAACAACACATTAACAAAAAGCTTTAAAACAATAAAAAACAAAAAACACATGTCCATGGGAACTTTGAAAATTTGGACATATATGTACAAATCCAGTGAATAATGTATATGTTTAAGGCTGTGTACATGCTCAGGAAAGATCTGATAATGCTTTAAGCTTTCAAGTCTACTAGTTTTAAAATGTTAGTAAGGGATGAGACAGAGTTGTTTAATTGCCTGGCTGAGAGCTAAAAGAATGCACCGACAATTTTTTTTTTCTTTTAAAGATTTTATTTATTATTTGACAGAGATCACAAGTAGGTAGAGAGCCAGGTAGAGAGAGAGGAAGGGAAGCAGGCTCCCTGCTGAAAAGAGAGCCCCGATGTGGGGCTCAATCCCAGGACCCTGGGATCATGACCTGAGCCAAAGGCAGAGGCTTTAACCCACTGAGCCACCTAGGCGCCCGCTCCCCACTTTTCTTAAATTAACATATAATGTATTATTAGCCCCAGGGGTACAGGACTGAGAATCATCAGGCTTACATAATTCACAGCACATACCCTCCTCAATGTCCATAACTCAGCCATCCTATCCTGCCCCCCTAACCTCCAGCAACCCTTCAGTTCATTTCCTGAGATTAAGAGTCTCTCTCTCTCTTTTTTTAAGATTTTATTTATTTGACAAACAGAGATCACAAGTAGGCAGAGAGGCAGGCAGAGAGAGAGGAGGAAGCAGGCTCCCTGCTGAGCAGACAGCCTGATTCGGGACTCGATCCCAGGACCGTGAGACCAACACCTGAGCCAAAGGCAGAGGCTTTAACCCACTGAGCCACCCAGGCACCCCAATTAAGAGTCTCTTATGGTTTGTCTCCCTCCCTGGTCCCATCTTGTTTCAATTCTCCCTTCCTACCCTCCTCCTCCTTCTTAGCTTGTTTAGCTTTGTTTAGTTAGTGATATGTCATTGACACACCAGAGTTCTTTAATAAAGGCTGGGAGGACTACAGGTTCTAAGGTATTAAGGAAATTTCTTTTTCTCAATCACTGGCTAAGCGCTAAACTAACTAAGCTACCTACCTACAGTGAGCACACATGAAAAGAAAACAGACATTATAGAATTAGTTCAGGAAAGTCAGTAAATACAGTGACAACTAACATAAGAAGTAGAAACAAACCCTTAGGAGAGGAGATAATCTAGTCTTCAGAGAGGACACGTATCATTTAAAATGTTGCTCTCAAGAGGAAGTCATGAGACATGCAACACAAGAAGTATGGCCTTTACAAAAAACTAAAGCAATTTTAAAAACAACTTCATGGGGCACCTGGGTGGCTCAGTTGGTTAATATCTGCCTTCAGCTCAGGACATGATCTCAGGGTCCTCAGATGGAGCCCTGCATTGGGCTCCTGGCTCAGTGGGGAGTCTGCTTGTCTCTTTCTCTTTGCCCCTCCCTCATGCTCGTGCATGCTCGCTTTAAAATAAATAAATAAATAAATTTATATTTATATATAAAATATATTTATAAATAAAATAAATAAATAAATATATAAAAATAAATAAAAATAAAAACAACATCATGAAGCCCTAGAAACCTTAGAGTTACTAAACAAAGACTAAACTGGCATCTTTCTAATATGTGTGAAGACTAAAGAAAAGACTAAAGAAAAGACTAATGAACGGAATATAAGTATGAAAATGATGTCTCCCCAAGAAGACATCATCAACAATGCCATACACAGTATAAGAGAACCAAATAACATTCTGGAGTTGAAAAGGATAATAACTGAAAGGAATGATCACCAAAGAAGCTGAACAGCATATTGAAACAGGAAAAAGAATCAGCAAACTTGAAGATAGATCAACTGAAATAATTCATTCTGATCAAAAATAAAAACCACAAATGAACAGGGCACCTGGGTGGCTCAGTTGAGTGAAAAACTCCTGATTGTGACTTAGACTTGTGATCTTAGGGTCTTGGGATCAAGCCCTGAGGCGAGCTCAATGCTCAGTGAGGAGTCTGCTCAAGATTCTCTCCCCTCTGACTATCCCTTATGCTCATCTATGTGTCCTCTCAATCTCTAAATAAATAAAATCCTAGAAAGAACGAACAATCTCAGAGACATACATGACATAATCAAGTACACAACCAATGCATAATGGAACTCCCAGAAAGCAGAGAAAAGAAAGTAACAAAGAATATTAAAAATAATAATAATAATAATAATAATGGCTTAAACACGAAGGAAACTAAAAGGCAAACTATGGAATGGGAAAAGATATTTGCAAATAATATATCTGATAAGAGGTAAGTAACCAAAATATATAAAGAACTTAACAAACTCAACATCCTCCAAACCAAATAATTCAATTAAGAAATGGGCAGAAGACATGAACAGACATTCTTCCAAAGACATGTAAATGGCCATAGACACATGAAAAGATGTTCAACATGACTCATCTCAGAGAAATGCAAATCAAAATTCCAACCTCACCCTGTCAAGATGGCTAAAATCATGGGTGCCTGGGTGGCTTAGAGAGTTAGGCCGCTGCCTTGGACTCAGGTCATGGTCTCAGGGTCTTGGGATCGAGCCATCCATGGAGCTCTATGCTCAGCAAGGAGCCTGCTTCCCCCTGTCTCTCTGCCTGCCTCTGTCTATTTATGATTTCTCTGTCAAATAAAATCTTAAAAAAAAAAAAAAAGGATGGCTAAAATCAGCAGTGCCTGGCTGGCTTAGTCAATCAAGCGTCTGCTTTCAGCTCAGTTCATGACCTCAGGGTCCTGGGATAGAGCCCCACATTGGGCTCCCTGTTCAGTGGGAAGTCTGCTTCTCCATCTCCCACCCCGCCCCCCTGCTTATGCTCTCTGTCTCTCGAATAAATAAATAAAATCTTTTTTAAAAAGATGGCTAAAATTTAAAAAATAGGTATTGGGAAGCATCAGAGAAAAGGAAACCCTCTTACACTGTTGGTAGAAATGTAAACTGGTATAGCCACTCTGGAAAATAGTACGGAGGTTCCTCAGAAAGTTAAAAATAGAAACACCACATAATTCAGCAATTTCACTACTGGGTATTTACCCTAAGAATATGAAAACACTAATTTAAACAGACATGCATCCACGTTTACTGCACCATTATTTTAAATAAGCAAAATATGAAGCAGCCCATATCCATCTATTAAATGAATAAAAAAAATGTGTATATATAAAATGGAATAGCAGCCATAAAAAAGAATGAAATCTTGTCATTTGCAACAGCATGAATGGATCTACAGGTTCTGCTAGGTGAAATAAATTAGAGAAGACAAACAGCATTTGCCTTCACTCATATGTGGAATGTAAGAAATAAAACAAATGAACAAGAAAAAGAGAACAAAAAAGAAAGAGATTCTTAATTCTAGAGAATAAACTAATAGTTACCAGAGGGGAGGTAGGTGGGTATTAATTAAGCTGAAGGGGAACAAGAGAACACTTATCATGATGAATTACTGAGTAATGTATAAGACTACAATGTATACCTGAAGCTAAGATAACACTGTATGTTAACTATACATAGAGTTAACTATACAAGAGTTAAAAATAATTAATTTTAAAGAAATAAAAAATAAATAAAAGGAAAAAAAATCCCAGATTTTGGGGCACCTGGGTGGCTCAGTTGTTAAGTGTCCACCTTCGGCTCAGGTCTTCATCCCAGGGTCCTGGGATCGAGTTCTGCCTCAGGCTCTCTACTCAGTGGAGAGCCTGCTTCTCCCTCTCCCACTCCCCCTGCTTGCGCTCCCTCTCTTGCTGTCTCTCTCTGTCAAATAAATAAATAAAATCATTAAAATAAATAAAGAAGTAAAAAATAAAATCACTAACTAAACTACCTATATACTTGCATAACCTGCTTTTCCACATTGAGTTTAAATATCTAATCAGAGACATATACCTCCAGATAATGCACTTGACATAGTACTTTGACTAACCACTAATAACAGCTTTTAGACGAAATGAAAATTCTTACCAATAAGTCCCCCTGGAGCAGCATACTGAAGATCATTGTGTTCTGCAAAAAGTGACACAATTTTGGAAAAGATTGGTTTACACATGAGTTTTCCTTCACTATCTTTGGAAACAATACCAGGTCTGACTTCTATCTCCTGGCCCACCTAAAAGAGAGTAATTAAATAGAGTAATTAAAAATTTTCAGACAACACAATTACCATTTATGTGTAAACAGTCCTAACTGATAGACTGCTAAACTGAAAAGGCATGTATTCCAACAATAATTTCAGTATTACTCCAGAAGGACAAAAAACTTAAAAATGCAGAAGTTAGAAAGCTAATAACCACTCAATTAACCAATTACATATAAGAAAGCTATGATTCACACCAGACATATTTAAAGTACAAAGTAGTAAAAAATATATATTTCTAACATTTTTAGATTTTGTTTAACCATATATTTTTTTCCATTTAAGAAACAAAAATTTACAATTTAGTTTACCTTTAATACTCCTTTTAATATGCTGCCACCAGCCACACCACCTTTAAGGTCATCAACCTCACAGCCAGGTTTGTTGACATCAAAAGACCTAATAACTGTGAAGATGATAAGGAAGAAAGGAAAGAAACCATAAAGCTCATCCTGTTATTTTAATTAGAAGAAATACTTACTCAAGTTAGTGTTTTGTACAGCAGTAGCTGCTTGAAATCTATATCTCAGAGCTGACTTGGTAGAAAAATATTATAGGAAAATATTATTATTCCAATCACCACTGCAGTTTTACGTATAATGGAGAATGAAATTAACCTGATCAGTAAGTGATATATTTATGCTTTCCCTATGAAGTACAACATAACTATTATAAAGGAACATAACACTGTTTCTGTAGGATTCTGTGAAAGGATGACTTTTATAGGCTAACTTATGGACAACCCTCACCTTAATGATTCACACACTGAAGTCATAACTCCAGGAACTCATTACACCTCATAACGTTAGCATATTTGAAGGAAGGGCAAAACAACCATATGAAAAGGTAGGGTCAATAAAAGCCAGCAGGTTAAGTTCTTACCAATAAGTCGGGGTTCTGAAGTAAAGTCTCTTAGAGGTACTGGAATTTTCTTTACAATATACTCACAGACAACTTCGATATTATATTTCAGCTGAGCAGAAATTGGAATAATAGGAGCTCCTTCTGCTACTGTACCTATTTGACAAACCCAAAATACCAAAATTTGACAGTTTTCTAGAAATTGTTGTATACATTAGATAAAAAATTATGATCACTAAAATAGGTATCAAACACCCCTATACAAATGTCATTAACAAGAATTAATCATTCTGATTAAACTGATCTTAGCCAAAAGGCTGAAAAGTGATTGTGATCATTCTGTTTAGAAACATCCACAATATTTTGTTTTTCCCCCCTCTAAAATTCAGTACTATGCCCTGTAGGTGAAAAATTATTAAATTAAATTAGAATTTGAAAAGGATAAAATTACCTGCATAATTTGGCTACTATAGACAGAGTTTCTTAACAAGTAAAAAAGACAAAGAACCAAATATCAAAAAGATACATCATGTCTTGCTCCAAATAAAAACTAAGTTTTAGTGAAAGGGCCACTATGAAGATTAAAAAAATCACTGTTGGGTCTAATTCTAGAAATAGATACTCAATGAGAAGAAACAAAGTCAGAATAATTAGAACATAAACGAAGAAATAAAAAAGATAGTTTCACTCATTTTACTATCATTAGGAAGAGTTTTTATTTTATTTTATTTTTATAAGATCTTATTTATTTATTTGACAGACAGAGATCGCAAGTAGGCAGAGAGGCAGGCAGAGAGAGGAGGAAGCAGGCTCCCTGCTGAACAGAGAGCCTGATGCGGGGCTCGATCCCAGGACCCTGGAATCAGGACCCAAGCCGAAGGCAGAGGCTTTAACCCACTGAGCCACCCAGGCGCCCCAAGTTTTTTTTTTTTTATTATTAGTTTTCAAAAATTTATTTATTCAACAGGTAGAGAGAGAGAGTACAAAGTGGGGAAGCAGCAGAGGGAGAAGGTGATTCTCCCATGAGCAAGGAGTCTGATGAGGGGCTCGTTCCAAGACCCCAAGATCACGATCTAAGCCAAAGGCAGATGCTTAACTGATTGAGCCACCCAGGCTCCCTGGAAAAAGATTTTTTTAAAACATATGATTGGTGGTGGTGTTGGCAGTAGCATATGTGCTAAAATTTTATTGATATAGAGAAGATTAGTATGGCCCCATATGCAAAGATGAAACCCAAATTCACAAAGTGTTTCATATTTTTATTATAATATTATATTGCTAAAATTTTTTAAAAAAGATTTATTTGAGAGAGAGAATAAGTGAAAGAGAGCATAAGCAAGCAGAGAGAGGGAGAAGCATATTTCCCACTGAGGAGGGAGTCCAATGTGGGACTCGATCCGAGGACTCTGGAATCATGATGTGAGGAAGATTTGCTTAAATGACTCAGTCACCCAAGGTGCCCCCCCTCCAAAATTTTTTTAAAGTATTTACTTCTCAAAACACCCCCCCCCCCCAGCCAATTGGTAACATTTACAGACTAGAACTTCTTTTCTGGCTGACATGCACTTTAATCAAATTCAGAAAAATTTCAGTGCTTCTATCAGATGGCTAAAAGCAATAAAAGTATTAAGTAATGGGCAGATAAAGAGGCTTATAACTCATCAATTCACTTCATTTTTGATAATTACATTAAGATTTCTGTGTTAATGGGATGCCTGGGTGGCTCAGTTGTTTAAGCAGCTGCCTTTGGCTCAGGTCACGATCCCAGCATCCTGGGATCAAGTCCCACATCGGGCTCCTTGCTTGGCAGGGAACCTGCTTCTCCCTCTGCTTCTGCCTGCCTCTCGGCCTACTTGTGATCTCTCTCTCTCTCTGACAAATAAATAAATAAAATCTTAAAAAAAAAAAAAGATTTGGTTAAATGACTCTCAAAGTAACTCACATGTTTATTTAATATCATAGCATCTTACCTTGCACAAATGCAAGTATCTGTTCATACTGTTCTTTAGCTTGACTCTCTTTTACCAAGTCAATTTTATTTTGCAGAATCAAAATATGTTTCAGTTTCATTATTTCTATGGCAGCCAGATGTTCAGAAGTCTGAGGTTGAGGACAAGATTCATTACCAGCTAAATTGATGATAAAGAATAAAAAACAAACAAAATGAGTCATAAGAATTAGTTGGCATCCAATAAAGAAACTTCTGGATGTCTCATTCAAACCAAATTCCTTATACCATTGCCAAGTATCTCTGTGAGGCCCTGTTTACTTTGTTTATTTTTTATTATTTTTTAAAGACTTTATTTATTTGACAGAGAGAGATACAGAAAGAGAGGGAACATAAGCAGGGGAGTGGGAGAGGGAGAACCAGGCTTCCAGCTAGGCAGGGAGCCCGATGTGGGGCTCCATCCCACCACCCTGGGACCATGATCTGAGCCGAAGGCAAAGTCCCAATGACTGACCCACTCAGGTGACGCTGTGAGACCCTGTTTAAACTTCACAACCGATTTCTGTGGATTCTCTCCACCTTTTAAACCCTTTTCCCAAGCACAGTCCTTGGAATTTAACAAATTCGACCTCTTTCAAAGTCTTATGGCTTTTACTCAGACGTAACATATATCCCTCTGGTTCTATCCAGTTGGGATATTCTGACCCAATCTGGAGAACAGTTAAGAAGGAAAGTAGCTTAATGCAGTCTACAAATTATAATTATCCAAGCCTAAAGAAGACAATCACAAAGATGGCTCCCAGTAATCCCCAGGATCTCACAGTCACACCCTTGTAAAATTCTTCCCTTTAAATACTGGAAAGCCATCTAATAACAAAGAAAATTTCAGAAGTGATGCAATATCACTTCTTAAGTTAGATCACAAGGACTCTGGCTTCCAACTTGGGGAAAAAAAAACAGGTGAAATATCATGAGGACAACTGGACAACTTATGGAAAGGCCCACTTGAGGAGAAAGTGTGGTCTGAGTGAACTTAAAATCAGATTCTTTAGCCCCAGACGTCTTGATATAACTCCAGCTCCCGCTGAGAAATTACTATAAATTTTGAGTTCTTTAGCTAGAGACAACAAAACTCTGTTCACATAAATAATGATTAAATATCTGTTATTCTAAGCTGCTAGGTTTTGAGGTACTTTGCTATATAGCAACAGTTAGCAGATATGGCTATTAATAAGAAAAAGGAAAACTATCAACTACACATTATAAACCACATAATTTTTAGTAACCCAATGATTATCTTCCCCAAGTTGTGATATTAAATGCCTTGTACCAAACTCCTTGAAAGGTATACTCCTGTGTAGGAAAGCATTTGGCCTTGTACAAATTGGTCTTTGTGTTGGACTTTTTGAAAATAAAACCTATCATTCCTGGTAAGAGTGTCCTTATTTAGGTTTGGGGTGGACTACATCAAATCTTAGGGTAGGGTTCCAAAGTTGATAATCTTAGATGCTGGCTATGCCAGAAAAAGCTCGATTTAGGCGGAGGTATTGGGAACATGAGGTCTCAGTAGATCTAGAGACTCAAACCAACCACAAGGGCAATTTGTTACTTAAGCTTACTTAATGGCACCTCAGTAAAAATTTCTGACACAAAAACTCAGGCAATTTCCCTTGGTTTGTAATATTTCGTGATTAATGTTATAAATAGTGCTGAGAAAATAACCTCTGCTTCCAGAGAAAGGACAATGGAAATTTC
Organism: Lutra lutra; assembly: GCF_902655055.1. Classification (NCBI taxonomy): domain Eukaryota; kingdom Metazoa; phylum Chordata; class Mammalia; order Carnivora; family Mustelidae; genus Lutra; species Lutra lutra. The sequence goes on along the minus strand of NC_062297.1, from coordinate 1,442,395 downwards.
AAGGTTGAAACCCTTTTGGACTATGACCTACATGTCTCTCTCTTTGACTCACCTTAATATGCATCCCTCTCCTATAATAAATTTTAAGTGTTTAGTATAACAGCTTTCAATGAGATAGGAGTCTAATAAACTATCAACCTAAAGATGGTTCAGGAACTTTCCGACTTTCATTTGGTGTCAGAACTAAAGGGAATCTTGGATGGAAACACCTCTTTAACTTTATATTTGGCCTGAAACTCCATGTAGCCTCTAGTCACAAAACCTCTTGACAGTTCACCCAGGGAAGAAAGCAAAACCTTACTTTGAAAACCTCTATGCAGGCCCTATGTCAGCATTTCATGTAAGAGTCATATCTAAAAAACCACTATTCAATAACACCACAGACAATCCAGAGACATTAAAAAATACCCTCTTTCAACCTAGCATACTTTTATATGAAAAACTCTAAATAAAACAATAGTAAGAAGAAAGCACTGTTCACTTAGAAATGAGTTTTTGGGGGTGAAGGGCATACTACCATAAGAACTGTCACTAGATAATAGCCCCAGGTTCATCTTGCTTGATATTTTTTCATATTGGCACACATGGATGTTAATTTGGTTGACCTGCTAGTTCCCATTTATGGCCACTAAAGGCACTAGATCCCCTTTAAATATTCCAAATGGGATTGGTTCCAAAGGGATTTGTCAAACCAATTTTGTTATTATTTACCTATCAGCAGAAGAGCTGCATCCATTACTGCTGCACCATTCAGCATAGTAGCCATCAAAATATCATGGCCCGGACAGTCAACAAAGGAAACATGTCTAATAATCAAGAAACAATCAGATTTAGGATTAATATTTGAACATTCAAGTCACTGCCTTCTAACAGTTAAATCACTTCAAAAATAATTATTCTTGTTGCAAAGTGGCTTCAAAACCTGATGGTTCCAGAATTTTGAAATGAGATTGCCAGCTGAAATTAAAATGATGAAATGTCATTACAAAGCAGGTAAAACTAGTTACAGATAGACCTTACCCCAAAACAAGGCTCAAATAAACTCAGGAAAACACCCAAAGATAAATATGAAAGTGAGGAAAATATAGACTTTATATATATATAATATATACTGGAAATATGATACGAAAGCCAAACTTAATGACATATAAGTGATGTGTTTATTTGCCTTCCATATATGCTCTTCATGTCTTTTTCATTTTCTAGATGCATCATTTGTTTTTTATTTTATTTTGATTTATTTTTAAAAATTAACATATAGTGTATTATTTGCCCCAGGGGTACAGGTCTGTGAATCATCAGGCTCACACATTTCACAGCACTCACCATAGCACATACCCTCCCCAATGTCCATGACCCAGACACCCCATTCCTCTCCCCCTGCCCTCCAGCAACCCTCGGTTTCCTGAGATTAAGAGTCTCTTATGGTTTGTCTCCCTCCCAATCACATCTTGTTTCATTTTGTCCTTCCCTACCTGCGATGACCCCCGCCTTGCCTCTCAAATGATCTCTCTGACATGAGGAATTTGAGAGGCATCATTTGTTTTTAACTGTTGAGTTTCTGAAAGTTCTTTATGTCCTCTAGTCTCTTATTAGACATATGATTTGCAAACAGTTGATCCTTGAGAAATGCAGGATTGGGGGTGCCTGGGTGGCTTGGTGCGTTAAAGCCTCTGCCTTCGGCTCAGGTCAAATCCCAGGGTCCCGGGATGGAGCTTTGCTCAGCGGGGAGCCTGCTTCCTCCTCTCTCTGCCTGCCTCTCTGCCTACTTGCGGTCTCTGTCTGTCAAATAAATAAATAAAATATTAAAAAAAAAAAAAAAAAGAAAGAAAAAGAAATGCAAGATTGGTGTGCCAATTCTCCCGCATAGCTGAAAATCTGTGTACAAATTCACTCTCCCAAAATTTAACTAATAGCCTACTGTTGACTATAAGCTTTACCAGTAACATGAACAGTGAATTAACACAGAGTTTGTACACATCTTATATTCTGTATTTCTACTGTGTTATTAGGAAAATTAAAAGGAAAACACAGTATTGTACTTATTGAAAAAAACCATGTGCAAACAGAGTCTGGCAATTTATATTCATGCTGTTCAAGAACTAATGTAAACGTCAGTAGCTTTTCTTTTGATCCTCTTAATAGATCTTTTGCAGAGCAATTATTTTTAAGTTTGATGATCTGAAATATTCCAACCTTTCTTTTTTATGAATTACACATTAGCATATCTAAAAACACCCCTAGTCCTAAGTCTTAAACAATTTTGACTGTTTCCTTTTAAGAATTTTCTGATCCATTTAAGACTCAAGTGTATGTAAATTTTGAGCATGTACTGAAAATGTGAATATACACAAATGTTGAATATAAAGTATACATTTTTGTGGTTTAATTTAATTTTTTAAAAGTAATCTATGCCCAATGTGGGGATCAAACTTATGACCATGAAATCATGAGTTAAATACTCCACTGAGTTGGCCAGGCACCCTGAAGTGTACAACTTGAATAACAGGTGTCTGGTTTAAGAATAGACTCTTTTTTTTTTTTTTTTGACTACAGACATTGAACTGCTCTAGTACTATTTATTGAAAAGTCTATAATCCACTGAATCTATCTTTGTAAAAAAAAAAAAATCAAGGGGCGCCTGGGTGGCTCAGTGGGTTAAGCCTCTGCCTTCGGCTGAGGTCATGATCTCAGGGTCCTGGGATCGAGCCCCGCATTGGGCTCTCTGCTCCGCAGGGAGCCTGCTTCCTCCCCTCTCTCTCTGCCTGGCTCTCTACCTGCTTGTGATCTCTCTCTCTCTCTCTCTCTCTCTCTCTGTCAAATAAATAAAATCTAAAAAAAAAAAAAAAAAAAAAAAAAAAAAATCACTTAGAGTATTTGCATGAATCTATTTCTCGGATCTCTAACTGTATTCCACTTATTTAGCTCTGCCTTCACCAGCAATAGATAAATTTGAGCAAAAAATAGCATCTTCACTCTGGTAAGTATTATAATCTATGACATGGAATATTCATTTACACCTTATTTCTTTCAGAGCTACGCAATTTTCACTTAAGTGCCCTTGGTGTTTTACAATTAATTTTACATTTAAGTATTTCATCTTTCTAAGGGACTGAGAATATTTTAAATTTCACATATGCATTCATTGCTAGTAAAGAAAAATTTAAAAAAATTTTTTTAAGACTTTATTTGACACAGAGAGATCACAAGTAGGCAGAGAAGCAGGCAGAGAGAGAGGGGGAAGCAGGCTCCCTACTGAGCAGAGACCTAACGTGGGGCTCAATCCCAGGACCCCGAGATTATGACCTGAGCCAAAGGCAGAGGCCTTAACCCACTAAGCCACCCAGGCGCCCCAAGAAATAAAAGTTTTGTTAAGTTAATCTTATATCCTGCCACCTTGGTTAAGTTTTTTTTAGATACCCTGGGAAATTCTATGCATATAAATGGTGTCAACTGCCAATGAAGAAAGTTTTTTTCTTTCCAATGTCTATGTCTTTTATTACATTTTCTTGCCTTATATCACAACTTCTAGTATCATGCATAATAAAAATGGTGAGAGAAGGTATCTTTGCATTCATTATTACTGAACTTAATGTGAAACATTCAGTCTTATCCCATTTTTCACATGAGGTTTGTTGTAGCAGTTCTTTATCAAGATGAAGAAATTTGCATTCCTAGTTATCAAGTTGAATTTTTTCCTCATCAATTTATATGAACATAGAACTTTTCTTCTTAGTCTACTGATAAGGAGAATATCACTGAATACTTTGCAAATACTAAATTGGCCTGGCTATCCCCTAAAATGAACACCTATTTTGTCATGCTACTTAAGTCTTCTACATATTTCCCAATTTTATGTGCTAAATGTAAGTAACGGTTGTGCCTATATACATTTAGAATACTAGACTTGCAGTTTTTTTTCTTTTCTCTTTTTATACTCTCTTTGATTTGGCATTGGGGTAGTACTGCATTTACAAACAGTTGCTTGTCCTACCCTATCCTCTTCTAGTGTACAGAATTCACTTTACTTTTTATTTAATGTACAGTAGAATACTGCACCAAAACCACCTAGAACTAAACACCTCATGTTTTTTTAAAATTTTCTTTCAAGGTTTTATTTGTCAGAGGGAGAGAGCATGAGCAGGGGGTACAGCAGGCAGAAGGAGAAGCAGGCTCCCCAGTAAGCAAGAAGCCCAATGTGGGACTGGATCCAGGACCCTAAGATCATGACTTGAGCTGAAGGCAGATGCTTAATCAACTGAGCCACCCAGGTGTCCCCTTTCTCAAGTTTTTCAAATATAACTTCAACTTACATATTATCTGTGGGATATTCAATCTAAGTAATTCAAACCAGGTGACTTCTAACAGTCTGCAATGCTCAAGACATTCATGATCTTATCTCTGTTCTCTTATTTATGTAAAGGTGCATATAATAGTCTCTATTTTGATATTGCCAGGGTTTTGACTTATACCTACAGGATCATTCTTGAAATCAGTAACTTGTGCCTTTATTTATTTTTTTTAAAAAGATTTTATTTATTTATTTGACAGAGAGAAATCACAAGTAAGCAGAGAGGCAGGCAGAGAGAGAGGAGGAAGCAGGCTCCCTGCTGAGCAGAAAGCCCGATGTGGGGCTCGAACCCAGGACCTGGGATCATGACCTGAGCCGAAGGCAGCGGCTCAACCCACTGAGCCACCCAGGCGCCCCTAACTTGTGCCTTTAGTCTTCTTCTTTTCTCAGTCTTGCTAAAGCTTTGTTAATTTCTAGACCTGTTTTAAAAATCACTTTTTATTTCATTGATTCTCTCCACCATATTTGTTTTTAATTTCATTGTTTCCTCTCTGCCTGCTTTGAATTAATTTCACTCTCCTTTTTCTTGTATCTTAAGCTGTGAGATTAATTATAAATCTGAGATTTCACTCTGTTCTAATGTAAGCTTTTGGTGCTATCAATCTCTCTCCCAAAGCACTGCTTAGGAAAATACCACAAATTTTGTTATCTTTCATTGTCATTTAGTTCAACCGTAGCCATTAGGGAAATGCAAGTTCACTATAACCTATTATAACAGCTAAAATAAGAAATAGCCTTAGGCATCAAAACAATGAAATCTTGCTTTTGCAATGATTTGGATGGAGCAAGAAAGAGACTATGCAAAGCTAGATAAGTCAGTCAGAGAAAGACAAATATATGATTTCACTCATGTGGAACTTAAGAAACAAAACATAATGGGGGCGCCTGGGTAGCTCAGTGGGTTAAAGCCTCTGCCTTCCACTTAGGTCATGATCCCAGGGTCCTGGGTTCGAGCCCCACATCGGGCTCGCTGCTCAGTGGCAAGCCTGCTTCCTCTTCTATCCCTCTTTGCCTGCCTCTCTGCCTAGTTGTGATCTCTGTCAAATGGAATCTTAAAAAAAAAAAAAAAAAGAATGTATAAGAAGAGAAGGAAAAGTAAAGTAAGATAAAAACAGAGAGGGAAGGGCCTGGGTGGCTCAGTCATTAAGCATCTGATTTCGGCACAGGTTATGATCCCAGGGTCTTAGATTGAGTCCCAAATGGATGATGCTCAGCAAGGAATCTGCTTCTCCCTCTCCTTCTGCCCCCTTTTCTGTTCTGTGCCCCTTGCCCCCTCCTGCTGTCTCTCTCTCTCTCTAATAAATAAATAAAATCTTAAGAAAAACCCCAAAAAACAGAGAGGGAAAAAAAAATCACAAGGGACTCAGAACAATAGAGAATAAACAGCGCTGCTGTAGGGGAGGTGGGTGAGGAGATGGGGTAATTGTGTGATGCATTAGCAAGGAGATCACGGGATATAATACGCAGTGGGTGTTATAAGCAACTGATGAATCACTAAATTCCACCACTGAAACCAATACTATATTATATGTTACCCAACTTGAATTTAAATAAAAACTTGGAAGACCTTAAAAAAAAAGCCCCAATCACACATATTGATGAGGATAAGAAAGTAGATTTCTTATATACCATTGGTAGAAATTTAAAACAGTAGATACTCTAGAAAGATAGGTCAGTATGTTTTAAGAAAACTAAGCAAACACCACTGTAACTCAGTAATCACTTACTTAGGCATATGTCCCAGAGAAAAGAAAACGTACATCTGTGTAAAACCTGTACATAACTGTTCTTAGCAGCTTTTTGATTTCACTGCCCCAAACTAGAAGCAACCAAAATTCTATTTTTTTTTAAGATTTTATTTATTTATTTGACAGGCAGAGATCACAAGTAGGCAGAGAGGCAGACAGAGAGAGAGAGGAGGAAGCAGGCTCCCCGCTGAGCAGAGAGCCTGATGTGGGGCTCGATCCCAGGACCCCGAGAGATCATGACCTGATCAGAAGGCAGAGGCTTAACCCACTGAGCCACCCAGGTGCCCGAACAAGCAACCAAAATTTAAAAAATATATATTTATTTATTTAAGTAATGTCTACACCCAGTGGGGCTCGAACTCAGAATCCCAAGATCAAGAGCCATGCATGCTCCATCAACTGAGCCAGCCAGGTACCCTCAAAATGTTTTATAATAGGTGAATGGCTAACACTGCTGCATGCACATGACAGAATACTATTTAGCATTAAAAAGGTACGCTAGCTCAACAAAATTGGAAATAGGAAATCAACAGAAATAAACTTATAAAACAAAAAAGGTGGTTCTTTGCACATATCAATAAAAGCAGCCTCTAGCTAAAAAAAAAAGGAGTATACAAATGACAAATACCAGAAATGAAAGATGGCTTATCACAAAGACCCCTATGCATAATTGAAAAAAACTGAATACTATCAACAACTTTATGCCTATCAATTTGATATTCTGGATGAAAGGAACCAATTCCTGGAAAGACACAACCTGACAAATTCACACAAGAAAAAGACAATGCAAACAGGTCTAAATCAATTACAGAAATGAAATCAATCATTATTCTTCCAAAACAGAAAGTACCAGAAAAAAACAGGCGCTCACTGTGGATTCTACCAAACATTTAAGTATGATATTATTTAATCTGGGTATGCAAGGCTGGTTCAACATTTGAAAACAACTAATGTGCGGCACCTGGGTGGCTCAGTGGGTTAGAGCCTTTGCCTTCGGCTCAGGTCATGATCTCAGGGTCCTGTGATCGAGCTCCACATAGGGCTCTCTGCTCCACGGGGAGCCTGCTTCCCACCCCCACACCCCTGCCCTCTGCCTGCTTCTCTGCTGGCTTGGGATTTCTGTCAAATAAATAAAATCTTTAAAAAAAAAAAAAAAAAAGAAAAGAAAACAAATAATGTAATTCTTACCATCAACAGGTTAAAGAAGAAAAAAAACATACGATTTTATCAGCAAATGCAGGAAAAGCATTTAACTGAATCCAACAATTCATTACAAAAAACTCTTACCAAACTAGAAATAAAGGATGCACTTTTCAAATTAACAGAGATTACTTACAAAATCCCACAGTTAACATCATAATTAATGGTGAGAAACAGAATGTTTTCAACCAAGATTAGGAAAAGATGAAGATGTCCCCTCTCACCCTTGCTTTTGAACATAATGGAAGTCCTAGCTAATGCAGTAAGACAAAGAAAATAGTTTTTTATTAGTTTTATCTAGTGAATCTGACAGGATATATGGGAAGATAGACTGAAGCGGGAAGTGAGCCTCCATCAGCCAGCTACAGGAAAGTTGAACAGCAGATGAGCACAAAATTGGAATTTTTAGAAGTCTGCTCTGATGAGGGATGACCCTGCATGATTTCAATTTTAATTTTTTCTCTTTTTCCTTTACAACCAATTTCTTATGTTATCAAATCATTAAGTCTTTTATCATTTTCACCTTTACAGTTACATACTGTAACTGTATATTTCTTTGTATGTAATATTACTTTTATATACATCCAAGCTTTCCTTTCTTTACAATTCTGGGATGTAGTTTCTAATACCCAGATTCTAGTGTATTGCTCTAATCTGTTCACCTGTCTGATTATATTCTCAATTTTTCTTAAAGTCTTCAAATTTTCTACTTTACAGTTACATTCTATCCTTTTACTGAATTTCATTTTATTTTTCTTTCTTTACAATATTTTTTTTGTTTTTCTTTCTTTACAATTATGTGATGTAGTTTCTTCTAACAGACCAAAATACACCCACAATCTACCATATTGCTCTGCTCTGTTCACATGTCTGATTATATTCTTGTTTTTTTTTAATGTAAATTTTTTTAAAATTTCTTTTCAGCGTAACAGTATTCATTGTTTTTGCACCACATCCAGTGCTCCATGCAATATGTGCCCTCCCTAATACCCACCACCTCGCTCCCCCAACCTCCTACCGCCCGCCCCTTCAAAACCCTCAGGTTGTTTTTCAGAGTCCATAGTCTCTCATGGTTCACCTCCCCTTCCAATTTCCCTCAACTCCCTTTTGTCTCCATCTCCCCTTGTCCTCAATGTTATTTGTTATGCTCCACAAATAAGTGAAACCATATGATAATTGACTCTCTCTGCTTGACTTATTTCACTCAGCATAATCTCTTCCAGTCCCATCCATGTTGCTACAAAAGCTGGGTATTCATCCTTTCTGATGGAGGCATCATACTCCATCGTGTATATGGATCACATCTTCCTTATCCATTCGTCTGTTGAAGGGCATCTTGGTTTTTTCCACAGTTTGGCAACCGTGGCCATTGCTGCTATGAACACTGGGGTACAGATGGCCCTTCTTTTCACTACATCTGTACCTTTGGGGTTAATCCCCAGTAGTGCAATTGCAGGGTCATAGGGAAGCTCTATTTTTAATTTCTTGAGGAATCTCCACACTGTTGTCCAAAGTGGCTGCACCAACTTGCATTCCCACCAATAGTGTCAGAGGGTTCCCCTTTCTCCACATCCTCTCCAACACACGTTGTTTCCTGCCTTGCTAATTTTGGCCATTCTAACTGGTGTAAGGTGGTATCTCATTGTGGTTTTCATTTGAATCTCCCTGATGGCTAGTGATGATGAACATTTTTTCATGTGTCTGATAGCCATTTGTATGTCTTCATTGGAGAAGTGTCTGTTCATATCTTCTGCCCATTTTTTGATATGATTTTCTGTTTTGTGAGTGTTGAGTTTAAGAAGTTCTTTATAGATTCTGGACATCAACCTTTGTACTGTCATTTGCAAATATCTTCTCCCATTCCGTGGGTTGCCTCTTTGTTTTGTTGACTGTTTCCTTTGCTGTGCAGAAGCTTTTGATCTTGACAAAGTCCCAAAAGTTCATTTTTGCTTTTGTTTCCTTTGCCTTAGGAGACGTATCTTGAAAGAAGTTGCTGTGGCTGATATCGAAGATATTACTGCCTATGTTCTCCTCTAGGATTCTGATGGATTCCTTTCTCACGTGGAGGTCTTTTATCCATTTCGAGTTTATCTTTGTGTACGGTGTAAGAGAATGGTCGAGTTTCACTCTTCTTTATGTATTCTTTCTTCTTTATATTCTTTCCCAGCACCATTTATTGAAGAGACTTTTTTCCACTGTATATTTTTTCCTGTTTTGTCGAAGATTATTTGACCATAGATTTGAGGGTCCATATCTCAGCTCTCTACTCTGTTCCACTGGTCTGTGTGTCTGTTTTTATGCCAGTACTATGCTGTCTTGGCGATCACAGCTTTGTAGTAAAGCTTGAAAGCAGGTAACGTGATGCTGCCAGTTTTCTGAATCTTTTTTTTTTTTAGATTTTATTTATTTATTTGACAGACAGAGTGAGTGCACAAGCAGTAGCAGCAGCAGGGAGAGGGAGGAGCAGACTCTCTGCTGCGCAGGGACCACTGCCCCCTGCCCACGTGGGACCTGATATCATGTCCCGAGCCAAAGGCAGACACCTAACCATCTGAGCCACCCAGGTGTCCCTATTGCTCTATTCTGTTCACCTGTCTGATTATATTATCCTTTTTAAAAAAAAAAAATTTTTTTTTTTTTTTTGTGGTTTTGGGTTTCTCCTGATTTGTTTAGTGTATATTTCTCTGGAGTCATTATTGCCATTTTAGGGCTCTGTTCTCTTATTCATCTATAATTCTCTGGACAGAATGACAAGGTGGAAAAACTCACCTCAAAAGAGAAAACAAGAAACAATACTGACTGCCAGGGATCTAATCAACAGGGACATAAGTATGATGTGGGGACTAGAGTCCAGAATAATGATTATAAAGACACTAGCTGGTCTTGAAAAGAGCACAGAAACACTAAAGAAACCCTTTCTGGAGAAATAAAAGAACTAAAGTCTAATCAGGTTGAAATAAAAAATGCCATTACTGGTGCGCTTGGGTGGCTCAGTCATTGGGTGGCTGCCTTTGGCTCGGGTGACATTCCCAGCGTCCTAGGATTGAGCACCATTTTGGGCTTCCTGCTTGGTGGGAAGCCTGTTTCTTCCTCTGCCTACTCCCCTTGCTTGTGCTCTATCTCACTGTCAAATAAATAAATAAAATCTTAAAGAAAAAAAAAAGATTAGAGCATTTTTAAAAAAATGCCATTACTGAGATGCAATATAAAATGGAGTCTCTAACTACTAGGATAAATGAGGAAGAAGAGAGAATTAGTGATAAAGAAGACAAAATGATGGAGAATAAAGAACTGAGAAAAAAGGGTGCCTGGGTGGCTCAGTGGGTTAAAGCCTCTGCCTTCAGCTCAGGTCATGATCCCAGGGTCCTGGGATCGAGGCCCACATCGGGCTCTCTGTTCAGCGGGGAGCCTGCATCATCCTCTCTCTCTGCCTGCGTGTGATCTCTCTCTCTGTCAAGTGGATAAATAAAATCTTAAAAAAAAAAAAAAAAGAACTGAGAAAAGGAAAGAGAAGCAGCTATTAGATCATGAGGGGGGAATCTGAGAGATAAGTGTTAACATAAAGCAAAACATTATTAAAATTACTGGGATCCCAGAAGAGGAATTTGTAGCTGAGAACTTCCATGATCTGGGCAGGTACTCAAGTCCAGGAAGCACAGAAAACCTCCCCCAAAATCAATACTGGTATGTCAATGCCCCAACATAGAATATTGAAGCTTGCAAATTTCAGAGACAAAGACAAAACACTGAAAGCAGCTCAGGGGACCAGGTCCTGAACTAACAAGGGTAGACACAGATGATCGGCAGCAGACTTGTCCACAAAACCTGGCAGGCCAGGAAAGGACTGGCATTTTATTTTTTTTTAAGATTTTATTTACTTGACAGAGAGACAGCACAAGTAGGCAGAGAGGCAGGCAGAGAGCAAGGGAGAAGCAGGCTTGCTGCTGAGCAGAGAGCCCAAAGTGGGGCCTGATCCCATGAGTGTGGGATCATGAACTGAGCCGAAGGCAGCTGCTTAACTGACAAGCACCCAGGTGCCCCAGGACTGGCATTATAGACTCACTGTTATAAATGGGAAACGTCTGCAGCCAAAGATACTTGATCCAGCAAGGCTATCATTCCAAAGAGAAGGAGAGGTCCAGAATTGCCACGAACAAGTAAGGAATTTGGGAACACTAGAGCAGCCCTGCAAGAAATACTAGAAGAGATTCTTTAAGTGATGAGAGAGACCAAAAGTACCAAGTATCTGAAAAGAACAGAAACAATACAAAGAAATAGTGACTTCACAGGTAATACAATGACATTAAATTTCTATCTTTCAATGGTTACTCCGAATATAAATGAGCTCAATACTCCAATAACAAGGCACATGGTATCAGACTGGATAAAAAGACAAGAGCCATTGATATGCTGTCTGCAAGAGACTCACTTTAGACCCAAAGACATATCCAGGTTCAAAGTGAGAGGGTGAGCAACTATTTATAATGTGAATGGATATCAAAAGAAAACTGGGATGGCAATCCTTACATCAGTAAACTAGATTTTATACCAAAGACTATAATAAGAAATGAAGGACACTATATCAAAATTAAATAGGCTATCCAATAAGATCTAATGATGGTAAATATTTATGCCCCTTACATGGGAACATGTGAACACATGGGAACTAGTGTATAAACCAATTAACAACAAAATTAAAGAAACACATTGATAATAATACAATAATAGGAGGGGAATTTAACACCCCACTCACAGCAAAGGACAGATCATCTAAGCATAAGATTAATAAGGAAACAAGGGCTTTGAATGACGCACTGGATCAGATAAACTTAACAGATATAGTCAGAGTATTTCTTTTCTTTTTTTTTTTTTTAAGATTTTATTTATTTATTTGACAGACAGAGATCACAAGTAGGCAGAGAGACAGGCGGGGGGGGGGGGGGGGGAAGCAGGCTCCCTGCCAAGCGGAGAGACCAATGTGGGGCTCGATCCCAGGACCCTGGGATCATGACCTGAGCCGAAGGCAGAGGCTTTAACCCGCTGAGCCACCCAGGCGCCCCGGACTATTTCTTTATAAAGCACCAGAATATACAATTCTCTTGAGTGCACATGGAACATTCTCCAGAATATATCACATAGTGGGTCACAAATCAGGTCTCTGCTGGTACCAAAAGACTGGGATCATTCCCAGTATATTTTCAGACCACAATGCTTTGAAACTGGAACTCAATCATATGAGGAAATTTGGAAAGAACTAAATACATGTACACTAAAGAGCATCATGCTAAAGAATGAATGGGTCAGCCAGGAAGTTAAAGAAGAATTTAACAAATTCATGGAAGCAAACGAAAATGAAAACACAACCATTCAAACCCTTCCGGACTTAGCAAAGGCAGTCCTAAGAGGAAAGTATGTAGCAACCCCACACTTAAAAGAGCTGGAGAAAGAGCAGCACAGAAAGCCTAAACCCAACAGGAGAAGAGAAATGATCAAGATTAGAGCAGAAATCAATGAAATAGAAACCAAAAGAATGGAGCCTGGATGGCTCAGTGGGTTAAGCCTCTGCCTTCAGCTCAGGTCATGGTCTCAGGGTCCTGGGATCGAGTCCCACATCGGGCTCTCTGCTCAGCGGGAAGCCTACTTCCCCTCTCTCTCTCTGCCTGCCTCTCTGCCTGCTTGTGATCTCTCTCTCTCTGTCAAATAAATAAATAAAATCTTAAAAAAAAAAAAAAAAAGAAACCAAAAGAATAGAACAAATCAACGAAACTAGGAGCTGGTTCTTTGAAAGAATTAATAAGACCAATAAACCCTGGGCCAGACTTATCAAAAAGAAAAGAGAAAGGACCTAAATTAATAAAATCATGAATGAAAGAGGAGAAATCACAACCAACACCAATGAAATACAAACAATTATAAGAACACATTATAAGCAACTATATGAAAGCAAATTAGACAATCTGGAAGAAATGGATGCATTCCTAGAGACATATAAACTACCAAAACTGAACCAGGAAGAAATAGAAAACGAACAGACTCACTGCCAGCAAGGAAAAAAATGACAAAATAATAAAAAATTTTCCACAAAAAGGAGTCCAGGGTCAGACAGTTTTCCTAAATTCTACCAATATTCAAAGAAATCATATCTGGGGTCCTGGGTGGCTCAGTGGGTTAAGCCTCTGCCTTCAGCTCAGGTCATGATCTCAGGGTCCTGGGATCGAGCCCCACATCGGGCTCTCTGCTCAGCGAGGAGCCTGCTTCCCCCCCCCCCGCCTGCCTCTCTGCCTACTTGTGATCTCTATCTGTCAAATAAATAAATAAAATCTTAAAAAAAAAAAAAGAAATCATATCTATTCATCTGAAGCTGTTTCAAAAATAGAAATGGAAGGAAAACTTCCAAACTCCTTCTATGATGCCAGAATTACCTTATCCTAAAACCAAAAATCCCACCAAAAAGGAGTATTACAGACCAATTATTTCTGAAGAACATGGATGCCAAAACACTGAACAAGATCCTAGCCAATATGATCCAACAGTATAATAAAAGGATTATTCATCATGACCAAGTGGGATTCATTCCTGGACTGCAAAGTCGGTTCAACATCTGCAAGTCAATCAATGTGATACACTACATTAATTAAAGAAAGGACAAGTACCATATGATCCGTTTGATAGATGCAGAAAAAGCATTTGACAAAGTACAAGATTTTTTCTTCATTAAAACTCTTTACAGTGTAAGGATACAGGTATATGATGATGTGTGATGAGCATACACCAGTATCATAAAAGCCATTTATGAAAAGTCCACAGTAAACATCATTTTCAATGGGGAAAAACTGAGAGCTTCTTCCTTAAGTTCAGGAACAGGAAAGTGACGCCCACTCTAACCACTGTTGTTCAACACAGTACTAGAAGTCCTAGCCTCAGCAATCATGCAACAAAAATAAGTAAAATGCATCTGAATTGACAGTCAAATTCTCATTCTTCACAGGTGATATGGTACTTTATGTGGAAAACCTGAAAGACTTTACTCCCAAACTGTTGGAACTCATACAGGAATTCAGTAAAGTGTCAAGATATAAAATCAATGCACAGAAATCAGTTGCATTTCTATACACCAACAGCAAGGCAGAAGAAAGAGAAATTAAGGAGTCGATCCCATTTACAATTGCACCCAAAACCATAAGATACCTAGGAATAAACCTAACCAAAGAGCCAAAAGATCTATACTCAGAAAACTATACAACAGTCATGAAAGAAATTGAGAACGACACAAAGAAATGGAAAAATGTTCCATGCTCATGAATTGGGAAGAACAAATATTGTTAAAATGTCTACGCCTCCTAGAGCAATTTTTATCGTAATGCAAACCCTATCAAAATACCATCAATATTTTTCACAGAGCTGGAACAATAATCCTAAAATTTGTATGGAGCCATAAAAGACCCCAAACAGCCAAAGGGATGTACAATGCAGGAAAGAATATCCAATGTTAAAGACAGTCTCTTCAACAAATGGTGTTTGGAAAATGGAAAGCCACACGCAGAAGAATGAAACTGGGCCATTTTCTTATACCATACAGGACCTAATTGCGAGACAGGAATCCATCAAAATCCTAGAGGAGAACACAGGCAGAAACCTCTGCAGCCTTGGCTGCAGCAACTTCTTGCTAGACATGTCTCCAAAGGCAAGGGAAACAGAGGCAAAATGAAGTTTTGGGATTTCATCAAGATAAAAAGCTTTTGCACAACAAATATAACAGTCAACAAAACCAATCAGAAGATATTTGCAAATAAAGGCTAGTACCCAAAATCTATAAAGAACTTATCAAACTCAACACCCAAAGAACAAATAACTCAGTCCTAAGAAATGGGCAGAAGACATTAAGACATTTCTGCAAAGACATACAAATGGCCAACTGACACATGAAAAAATGTTCAGTATCACTCAGCATTATGGAAATTCATATCAGAACCACAATGAGATACCACCTTACACACCAGCTAGAGTGGTGAAAATTAACAAGACAGCAAAAAAACAAATGCTGGAGGTGATGCAGAGAAAGGGGAACCCTCCTACACTGTTGATGGAAATGCATGCAAGTTGGTGCAGCCATTCTGGGAAACAGTATGTAGGTTTCTCAAGACATTAAAAATAGAAAAATAGAGATACCCTATAGAAAAAATAGAGCTACCCTATGACCCAGCAGTTACCCTACTGGGTATTTTCTCCAAAGATACAGATATAGTGATCTGAAGGGGCACCTGCACCCCTATGTTTATAGCAGCAATGGCCACAAAAGGCAAACTGTGTTAAGAACCCAGATGTCCATTGACAAATGAATAAAGACATACATACACAATGGACTACCACTCAGCCATCAGAAAGGATGAAATGTCGCCATTTGCAATTACATGGATCGAAGTAGACAGTATTTTTTTTTTAAAAGATTGTATTTATTTGACAGAGATCACAAGCAGGCAGAGAGAGATAGGAGGAAGCAGACTCTCTGCTGAGCAGAGAGCCCGATGCGGGGCTCGATCCCAGGACCCTGGGATCATGACCTGAGCCAAAGGCAGAGGCTTTAACCCACTGAGCCACCCAGGTGCCCCCGAAGTAGACAGTATTATGCTAAGTGAAATAAGTCAAATCAGAGAAAGACAATGATCAAATGATCTCATATGTGGAACTTAAGAAACAAAACAGGAGCATAGAGGAAGGGAGGGGAAAATAAGATGACAAAAACAGAGAGGGAGACAAATGATAAGACTGTTTAAAAAAATATATTTATTTACTTGTCAGAGAGCAAGCATGAGCAGGGGGAGGGATAAAGGGAGAAGGAAGAGGGAGAAACAAACTCCCACTAAGCAGGGAGCCCAATGCAGGACTTGATCCCAGAAGCCCAGGATCATAAGCTGAGCCAAAAGCAGACACTCAACCTGAGCCACCCAGACAACCCCCATAAAAAACTCTTAACTCTAGGAAACAAACTGAAGGTTGCTGGAGGGGAGGTGGGTGAAAGGATGTGGTAACTGGGTGAAGGGTATTAAGTGACGTAATGAGCAGTGGGTGTTATGTAAGACTGATGAATCACTGAATTCTACCTGTAATACTAATAATATTGTATATGTTATATAGTTGTATTTAAATAAAAAATTGAAAAGAAATAAGATTACAATATTCAAGATATTATGTCATTATTATAATCACAAATAATTCACCAAAAAAGAGTAGTGTCCAGAAAAAGATTCACACATGAATATAAATACTAAGGAAATGGAATGATAGAAATAAAAGAGTTTTCAACAACTCATATTGGAACAAGTTTATAATTATATGGGAAAAAATCCCAAGCCTTATATATGAAAATCAATTTGAAATATTTTATAGAACTAAAGACAAAAATAATCTATAAAGCATCTAGACATAAAAGAGTAACAGGAGAATATTTAACCTGTCTTATGATGGAAAAGATGACTTAAAGAGAATGCAAAAAACCTTTTCTTAAAATAATCAGACTTCATCACAATGGGAAACTTCTGCACATTAAAAATCACTGTGAATAGGAAAAGGAAATTACATATGGAAGAAAGTATTTGCATGTGTGGTGATTTCTATTGAGAAGGTATTAAGAAAATCTTACAGTTGAAAGATAAAAAATAAGAAGTTTCATTCTAAAAAAAAAAAAAAATGGGGGCACCTGGGTGGCTCAGTAGGTTAAACCTCTGCCTTCGGCTCAGTTCATGATCCCAGGGTCCTGGGATTGAGCTCTGCATCAGGCTCTCTGCCCAGCGGGAAGCCCGCTTCCTCCTCTCTCTCTACCTGCCTCTCTGCCTACTTGTAATCTCTGTCAAATAAATAAATAAAATCTTTAATATTTATATATATATCATATATATATATAAAATAAAATAATAAAAAAATGAATAAAAAAAAATGAACAAAACCGATAAATTTGAGTTCAAATTTACTCAAGGGAGGCATGAACAATGAATCTTGGAACACTACACCAAAAATTAATGAGGTACTATATGGTGACTAACAACATAATAAAAAAAAAATATAAATTTTTTTAAAAAAGGGAGACATTAATGTCAAGTATGAAAATAAATGGTAATTAGTATCCTTATTCATCAGAGAAATAAAATTTAAAAGTATAATGAGATACCATCCTACACCCTCTAGAATTTTATTTTTTTTATTCTTTATTTTTTTGGCTCTTCTTTTACCCTCTAGAATTTTAAAGATTAAATATGTAAGACAGTTTTAAAGAATGAAATAATCACATATTGGGAAAGATGTGGGACAAATGAAATGTTCATAAAATTTGGTAAAGAATGTGAATTCATACAAAACTATGGAAAACTCCTTGGAATTTTCTTACAAAGTTAAACATACTTTTTTTTTTTTTTTTAAAGATTTTATTTATTTGACAGACAGAGATCACGAGTAGGCAGAGAGGCAGGCAGAGAGAGAGAGGAGGAAGCAGGCTCCCCGCTGAGCAGAAAGCCCGATGCGGGGCTACATCCCAAGACCCTGGGATCATGACCTGAGCTGAAGGCAGAGGCTTTAACCCACTGAGCCACCCAGGTGCCCCGTTAAACATACTCTTAATCCACATCCCAACAACTATACTCCTAGGTATTTACTGAACAGGTATTTTAATTTTAGTCCAAAACATGCTTATGTATATTCATAGCAGCTCTATTAAAACTGCCAAAACCCAGAAATAACTCATTTGTTTCCTGACAAGTGATAAAGAAACTATTCATACAGTGGAACACTAGTTAATAATAAAAAATAAATTCCTGATTCATCATACAGCAAAAGAAATTTTCAAAAAATATTCTCAAAAACATTATGTTAATTGGAGTCTCTAACCACAGAATAGTACATGCAGTGTCAGCTCTTTCATATGAACTCACAACAAGCAAAACTAATTTCTGGTGATACAAATTTAGAAAGTGATTAACCATTGTGGGCCAAACACAGGAGAATTCTTTGGAATGAAATGTACTATGTCTTATTTGGAATGTTGATTACTTAGGTGTACGCACTAGTCAAAAATAGTTGAACTGTATCTGTACAGTTATCTCTCTTCATAATTTTACATCAATAAAAAACATCTGTAAAGACAACCACCACCCCTTTTGTTGTAAACACAACAAAATCCCCAGTTTTATATATGTAAAGTAGTGCTAATTATAGTAATGGATATATGAAAAATATGGTGAACATACAAACCCACTTTATGCCAATATCAAGTTCCTTGTTTAGAGGTTATGCTTTGATTTGATACAATTATGCAACTGTGGGGAAAAAGGATCAGGGAATTCTCTCTGCCACCTTCCCAACTTCCTGTAAGACTAAACTTATCAAAATTAAAAATGAAAGAAATATAATACAGGAGAACTGTTAAAAAATGTAAGAAGACTGCATGTGCATAGATTTATAATTTTAGATATATACAATCCTTACATTAAAAATTACTAAGATATAACTTAAGGACTTAGATTTTGACTGTAAATTTTAATGTTAAAATTTATATTTAAAAACTGTGGGAGATTTTTAATAGTTTTCATGTAAAACTGTGATCATCTGAAACAAATTAGATTGGTTTGGGAAGAACAACACAACTGTTACAGAATAGGAACTGTCATCCAAAAAAGGAATTTGTTGAAAAATCTCTAGCATCTTGAAAAACCATTTGGGATTGCCAGTCTAATGTAGAAAGGTGAGGGCTTACCTTAAAAACAAAAAAATATGCCATGTAGGAAACAGAAACAATGTTGAAAACAAGAGTCCAGAAAAAGAAACTACCAAATGTAATGGTTTCATATTTACATGTAATTCTTTACAGAATCTGCACATACATATTACATTTTAAATATCAGCCTTTCAATCTCTTATTATATAATATACATTTCAAAAACTGTTATAAATAATTATTACATATTATAAACTCTTACCTAGAAAACATTCTTCAAAATATCTTACGTATCAAAACAAATTCATATGTATCAAGCTTTACATATGAATTTGTAAAAAAAAAAAAAAGCTTTGGTTTTAATCATTTTTTAATATCTCTATCACATATTTAAATAAGCACAAGACAAACAAGCATGTTTATTACAAAAACAATCACCTGACTAGTTTGAAGTTCCCTTTGGTCCCTGGAATATCTGTAGGAAACTCATCAGGTGTACTACTGCCACAGGATCTATAACATTCTGGCCGAGGACAACTTGCATCATCAAGTTTATAAATCTGAAATTAATGAAAAGGTTGAAATTGCCATCTGCATATTTGACAAGTAACATAAAAATAGTTTCTACTTGCACATATTATGTACCTTGGCATTAGCATATCCAAGCTTAATTGTAATATTCCTCTCCAGTTCATTTTTGAACCTTACAGTGTGAACTCCAGAAATAGCTTTTACAACTGTAGATTTTCCATGAGCAACATGACCAATTGTACCTACAAAAAAACAAAAAAATTTAATCTATATGCATCCAATTATACCAAATATTTTAGTGTAGAGAAACCAAATGCATAACTCATTATAAATATGCCAATCTATAATCAATAATGAATTTTTCCTTCCACATACACTTTCTATACAAAACTTTCCTGAAACAAGACCAAAGTTAAGTTTCTAAATACCCATCTTGTATACAAACACACTCAATGTGTAAAATAAGCTGCAAAGTGTATTGTTGATCCGGAAAAAAAAAAACCTCCTTGAAATAAAAATCATTGAAAAATATACAAAGTTTTGTGTACTTAAAAACTTATCAGGGGGTGCCTGGGTGGCTCAGTGGGTTAAGTCACTGCCTTCGGCTCGAGTCGTGATCTCGGGGTCCTGAGATTGAGTCCCGAGTCGGGCTCTCTGCTCGGCGGGGGGCCTGCTTCCCTCTCTCTCTCTCTCTTTTTTTTTTTTTTTTAAAGATTTTATTTATTTATTTGACAGAGAGAAATCACAAGTAGGCAGAGAGGCAGGCAGAGAGAGAGGAGGAAGCAGGCTCCCTGCTGAGCAGAAAGCCCGATGTGGGGCTCGAACCCAGGACCTGGGATCATGACCTGAGCTGAAGGCAGCGGCTTAACCCACTGAGCCACCCAGGCGCCCCCCTCTCTCTCTCTTTGCCTGCCTCTGTCTACTGTGGCCTCTCTCTGTCAAATAAATAAATAAAATATTAAAAAAAAAAAACTTATCAGTATTTTTAGTGAGGTAAGTATGCGTAAAAATCAGATACAAGGGTGCCTGGGTGGCTCAGTGGGTTAAGCCGCTGCCTTCGGCTCGGGTCATGATCTCAGCGTCCTGGGATCAAGTCCCACATCGGGCTCTCTGCTCAGCGGGGAGCCTGCTTCCCTCTCTCTCTGCCTGCCTCTCTACTTGTGACCTCTCTCTGTCCAATAAATAAATAAAAATATTTTTTTAAAAAATGAGATACAAAAAGAGAACCCATAAAAATCAGAAAACAGTGTTTGTTTAATTACGGTAATTAAACATACTTTAGAAGTAGTATAATGTTTTCCAAGTTCTTCATAACTATGAGTTTTAACAGGTTTTACTATTTGTAGAAACCCTAAAATATCCAAATTTTAGAGTCAACCAAGTAACTTGTGTTGTAAATTAGGAAGCTGCCAATTAAGAAAAATATTTACTTAATAATAACATATAAAGACTTTTGAAGACCTGTTTTAACAATAATCTTGTGTTCATTAGCATTTTAGGGCTTCCTTAACCTCTGGTTTATGCACAACCTTATCCGTAGAACATACTGTTTTTTCACAAATCTATGTCTTTTTAAAAATATATATATCCAGTAATTTTTAAAAAAAGGTTTTGTTTTATTTATCTGAGACAAAGAGAGGTGAGACCACAGAGGGGGAGGGAGAAGCAGACTCCCCTGAGCAGGGAGCTCCATGGTACTGGGTCCCAGGGCTCTGAGATCATGACCTGAGCTGAAGGCAGAGGTTTAACCCACTGGACCACTTAAGCATCCCCATCTATCTCTTTTTGTAACACTTGCTTCTTAACCCAGACATGAAGAGAATTCATTGTGGGTTTTGTTTTTTTTTTTTAAGATTTTATTTATTTGACAGAAACAGAGAGTGAGAGAGGGAACACAAGCGAGGGAAGTGGTAGAGGAGGATCTTGCTCCCTGCTGAGCAGGGAGCCCTACGTGGGGGCTCCATCTCAGGACCCCGGGATCATGACCTGAGCCGAAGGGAGAGGCTTAAGGATTGAGCCATGAAGGTGAGCTGAAGTCACTGTGTTCTGAAGGAACTCTAGCAGGTTTGTTCGTGGCTGAATTTCATTTTGTATATTTATGGGAAAATATCATTCCCTGTGTGCGTATATATATGAACATACATATAAACTTACATACAGTATGTAATTTACATATATGAATGTTTATATAGATATATGAATCCTTCTATAATTCAGTTATTTGTACAAGAGATTAAAAAGCATTATTGGATAATAGCCAAGTCAAGACTTCAAAGTTTAATATGGTATGCAATCAGTTTGCTTACCTATGTTAATTGTGGCTTGTCTGCTGATAACTTCCTGTGAGAGTGGGGTCAATTTGGTAACATCCTGCAATGAAACATTTTATTAAATCTACCCGGTGTAATACAAACCAGGAGTTTGATTTTGGTTTTTATTTGTATAGCTCGCCACCATCAATTCAACTCCCTACTGGTTACAAAACAAAACAAAAACAAAAGAAAAAACAAAACAAATACCTTTACTATAAAAGGTGTCTTTATTCCGGAAACAGAATGATCAGGCTAATAAATGCTAAAAGCGTTTGTGCTTAAAAGAAAAATTGCAACCTTCACTCCAGATATGAAAAGCAAAGGCTCCAAATTTTAGCAGTCCTCAGAAACGGTCCCTGCCCAGCCCTTTAAAGGTGCAAACTTAATCTGTTTAATATATGCTTTTCTCAGACCTTCAGAGATAAAAATCTTAGAGACATCTGAACAGCATACTTTTGAGCATAATCCTTATGGGTCTTGAATTCCCAACGATCTCAACAGCTCGCTGGTCTCGAAGACAAGGGGACGTGCAGACGGAAGCGCAAGCGCGGCGTACTGCGTTCGGCTGTAGCGTTTTCCTCCTAACCAACTGTCCTGACAGTTCAACACTGTCCCGTCTAAATGACTGCTGGGAAGGCGGGCTATCCCGACTCCTGAGCTCTCTCCGCATGTCTCAGAACGAAACCTTACCAATGTGGAGAGATCCTGGCGAGAAAGATGCGGCTGCCCCAGAGTTACTCCAGCCTCACCACCCGCCATCGTGCTCTGAGGGGAAGGAAGTCATCCCGACCGTTTTCGAGCCGAACGCAGGTCCCCTCCTGTCGTAGAAGCGGAGACCGGAAGACCGACCAGGGCCCACGCCTGACATAGAAGGATGGCGGGTGAAGCAAGGGCCTCTCTGTTTGGACTT
Source organism: Lutra lutra (assembly GCF_902655055.1). Classification (NCBI taxonomy): domain Eukaryota; kingdom Metazoa; phylum Chordata; class Mammalia; order Carnivora; family Mustelidae; genus Lutra; species Lutra lutra. The sequence continues at coordinate 1,419,639 of NC_062297.1, read as the reverse complement.
CTTTCTGCCTACATTTACATAGTACTTGCTGGTATATTTACTATAAAAATAAAAGCAAACTTTGGGAATCTGTCCGTCACAGAGATGAAGGATATTTGTTCAGGCAACTTCGAAGGCAACCCTACAAAGTCGAACGTTTCTCGTCAGTCCCGCGAGGTGAGTGACGCAATTGACGGAACCGCTGGTCATTTCCATTTCCTACGGCGGAGTTCTGAACGTAGTACTCTTCTTTGGGATATGATCCTGAACAGTGAAGTTTCTTTCCTAAATCCGTAATTTTATAACATGGGTTCCAGGCCTGCCTTCCTGCATCTGGGTGGTTGGCTGGGAGAGTGCCGTGCAGACTTACTAACGCCCAAAAAACTATTCATACTTATGGCGGGAGGGCGATGTCTAAAGAGGTTTCAGTGAAGTCCTCAGGGACCCAGGGATGGCAAAACCGAAGTCCTTAGTCTGTTTTCAGATTTCTAGATAAATTTTCATCACCTCCTATCACTGCATTCAGTGTATTTATCTTAAGTATCAGAGAGCCCGAATGTTTGTAAAAAGCAGATTCAAGAAAGTCACTTTTTTAATATCAATATCAATAACTCTATATTTAATTTTAAAAAATTTAGCTCTACTTCATTTATCTCATTTTTAAAACGTGAAAATATTTGGAAAGTAGCTTTCCCTGGGTGGCCAAGTTGTGATTGATGTTTGTATTACAGCAATTTTGCACCCTTCTGACAAAAAAATACATGGAGAAGGCCAAAATTGAATTACCTAAGACTCTTCATATGCTCCTTTCACAGAGTTCCAAAGATTATTAAGTGGTCACTCTTTTTTAAGAAAATTTTTTTTAAAATATTTTATTTAGTTATCTGACAGACAGAAATCACAAGTAGGCAGAGAGGCAGGCAGAGAGAGAGAGGAAGGGAAGCAGGCACCCTGCTGAGCAGAGAGCCCGATGCGGGGCTCGATCCCAGGACCCTGAGATCATGACCTGAGCCGAAGGCAGAGGCTTAACCCACTGAGCCACCCAGGCGCCCCTCTTTTTTAAGAATTTAATTGAAAAACTGTGGCAGAACCAAAGTGGGTCCTGGTTCTTGTTGACTTATGGACAGACTACATCAAGTGAACTTGTTAAGAGTCACCTTTGCCTCCCTGAATAAGGGTAAGGAGATGCCTTTTATTAGGCCTTTAGAGAAATATTCAGAGTGAATTAATATAATTGTTCTTGAAAATTGAAAAATATTACTAGAATTTCTGAAAGAAAGTTTTATTTGAGCCCAACTTAGGATAGCTGCCCATAAAACTCCATCTTCATAAAGAAGAAAATGTTCTTGAGAAGGAACATTTTGTGCAGGATTACATATATCTTTTACTTAAAAGTTTTACACAAAGGAAATTCCAGATAGTTTCAGACCTTATCTCAAGTTGGTAGTATATGTATCACTATGACATTAGTCTTAAGGGAACCAGGTTGGTTTCCTTTTTCATATTTTTGTGTTCAGAATGGTCCTTTTTGCTTATTTCCTTTAATGATACAACTGTACAGTGGTGCTCAGATTTTGAGGTTTTGCTGAGCCATTCTAACTTTGGTAAATGTTACAGTATAGCTTCCCTTGCATTCCAGGGTTTATGAGTTAAAGTTTGGAAATTTCCTTTATTTATCATTTACTCCTTTTGATCAATAATATTTTCTCAAAAAGCATTGGTAATCAATTATATGTCCATTGGTGCCAGGGTGATTGGCATGTCTGTTCTGTGTCCATCAAGTCCTTGTTTTATGTATTTTTTTTCTCTCTCTATATATATGTATTTTAAAAAAAATTTTACCTAAAGCTTATTCTTGAGGGATCTTACTGGAATGTAAATGGTGGGAAACTTAAAAATGATACATGTTTTCTATTAAATCTAACTGATAAGCAAAAATAGTACATGTGCTTGGTTTAGACTGTATAGTTTTACATTTGATATAACATAACAAAGATAGATGAACAGTACAATTACAGTAACTACAATTTGAAGGAACTAATGTAATGTTGGAATAGACTTTAAAAAATCTTTCATATTCCTCTAATAAAAGGGTAGGAACATTCGTGATTATTCATGAGGAAAAACGAAGCATGAATATTGAGTAAACATATACGGAACATATATTTCATATTTATCTTTGGGTGGAGACTTAACATCAATATGAGTCTAAATTCAGCCCCTGTCATCAGGAGGTTATCTTATGATAAGGAGAAGGCCATGGATATGCTCTAAGGGCTGCTAATAAGTTGGGTGAAATCTTGGACTCCTTATTTGTTGTATATAGGTCTTTGCTAATTCATAGCCTAGATCTGTATCCATTGATCTTGCACATCCATTGATCTTGCACCATAGAGAGCTGGTGGGTTTGTTAGTGGGGTCTGAAAAGACATAGTAGCTGATAGGGGAAAATGGTTCTTTGAAAACCGAGCTTAACTTCTGCTAGTTTCTGATGGGATGTGGAGCAAATGGAGCAAATAGTTAAAGAATTCTTGAGATGTTTTTGGAGCAAAAAATTGTTTTTATTAAAGCACAGGGATAGGACCCATGGGCAGAAAGAGCTGCACTGGGATTATGAGGAGCGACTTTAATTAGTGGGGAGTTAATAATGATAGTGTAAGTTCCCGAGGAATTTGGAAGCAAGGTTTCTAAGACCTTGAGGGGCTAGCTGCTGTTAAGATAAAGTTATACACTGTTGTTTGGTAAAATAGTAAAACATTAGTCATAAGATCTTCAGATAGATCAGTGGGTTGTATGTTTGAAGGAAGATCGTTAATGTGTATTGTGGGTAGGGGTTGTAGAGATAAAGGAAGTTTCTAAAAGGATTGTCTTTTGTTGAGGAAGACTTACAGGATCCTGCATACATGGCTATTATCAAGCCTTTGCCTCTAGCAAAGCATCAACTTTAAAGTCTTGTGAGCTCCTTGAGGAGGATGGTACTTTCTCTGTATCAAGTATTTGCCAATAGGCTACAGATTGTATGGAAATTTAATTTTAAAAAAATTTTAAAGATTTTATTTATTTATTTGACATGGAGAGACAGAGAGAGAGAGAAACATCACAATTAGGCAGAGAGGGGTAAGTAGGCTCCCCGCTGAGCAGAGAGCCCGGCAGGCTTCAATCCCAGGACCCTGAGATCATGACCTGAGCCAAAGGCAGAGGCTTAACACACTGAGCCACCCAGGTGCCCTGGAAATTTAATTTTATCTTCATTTCTTTTGCCTTTGTTCTCAACAGTTCCATCCTCATTAACCCTATAGACACAGTTCTGGTTCTCCCCTGAGTTATGATCATCTCTTAATCTTGAACTGGGATGATTGCTACTTTGGCTACTTCCTGTTGAAATGGGGTAAAGTTTTGGAGTTTGACTATTCTCTCTTGACCTCCATATCTTGTGAACCAGGCTTAGTGTAATTTAGTTAAACAGTATTCTCATTTTAGGAGGTGGCCCTGCAGGCAACCTTTCAAAGCTAGGCCTATGTTGTGTAAGCAATCAAGTAATTAATATGTATGGACACAGCAGAAACAACAGAAAAAGCATAAGTTAACGGTTGGACCAAGTTATAAACCCATTGTCTGAATCCCGAGTGCTGGCAGTGAGATTTCTAGATGTCAAGCTCCAAGCATCCTCAGATGGAGTGGGAGAAGGCAGCAGCAATCTGATGGGTTTTTCTGGTTTGTAGTTCAGATTTCTCTGGTAATCCCATAGAGCTAGAGCATGAAGGTTCTTTACTTATGAGCTGTTGTGGCAATTTCTCTGAAATTTACCTCCTGTTGTCCGGCTTCATTCTGCAGGGTTTCTGGAAAAAGGGCACTTTTAGTCCTTGATGATCCCATGTCAAGAAAATGGGAGCCAGATTGGAGCCTTAGTTTGGAGAGTGTCAGTCAGATACTTGAGGAAACCAGGATAATTCGGGATCCAGACCAATTTTACAGGCAAACAAGAAGCAAAGTTAATTCATCAGAATTAGAATCTAACGTCCGGAAAGGTGTGTTATTGAAACTTTTATTTTAAAGACGTTAACTTTATTCTCTCTTCAAAAATCTGGGGGTATTCCAGGCAGTCCTTACCCCTAAGATTTAGGCCTTTGGGGCTAGGGCTGAATGCAGCAGCTTGTGTGTTCATGCCCTGGTGTTTGTGGATATATGTGTGTGGCCAACACAGAGCCAACGATCTTAGGTGCCTGGTCTTATCATAGCAACGTGGCCATTCTAGCAATGTACTGGACAGCTGACCTTTTCCTGGGGAAGGATGGTGAGAGTATGTTGTAGGGTCCCCAGTGCAAGTACCCTTGCACTGGTTCCCATTGAGCATGAGATTGCTGGCATTGGGAGTTTCAAGAGAGCTTTCTTCTGCCTTTGAAGAGCACCAGGGCTCTAGCCAGGCATGCTAAGCATGTTAAGCCCTGTTGGGGTCTCTAGGCCTCAGGCCCTGGGGAGAGGGCTGGATAATTGTAGTTAGGGTGCCTGTTTTCTTTGAGTTTGGTCATCTTGATAGCCTCTTCATTGGGGGGTAACACTTTGGGATATACAGACTGTAGGCAGGAGAGGTGATGGAATTATGGTCCAAATACCTAATGGGTAGTGGCAACAGATGTCCAGTAGGTACTGCATGGAACTATAGGAGGTCACAGTGCTGTGAATGATGGTATCGTTGTCATATGGTGTCATGTAGCAATGTTGAGATGCTGGTGACAAGTGTGGCTGGGTGTGTGCCCACTTCTAGAGATACAGAATTAGGCGTACCTGGCTGTAATCCTCACAGCAGCAGGAAAACAGCAAGTGAGATAAGTCCCTTGTGCAACAGGATGTTCCAGCAGTCCTGGAATCCAACTGCACCAAATATGGCAGTGGCATGAGTGGTGATAGTAGTACAAAACTGGTTTGTGGGTACCCCCATGCTCTGTGTGTATTAGGGAGAGTGAAGATGGATTTCTTTCTGAAATTATCTCTCATTTCTGGTATATGTCGTTAGTTCATTAGCCTGAGCATCTGACTCTTGATTTTGGACTCAGGTTGTAATTGCACGGTGTGAGTTTCAGCACCTGTGTCAGGGTCTGTGCTCAGTGGAGATTATGTTTACGCTTTCTCCCTCTGCTTCTGCCCCTCCCCTGTCACTCTCCCTCAAATGAATGAATGAATGATTGAATAAATCTTTAAAAATAAAATCATCCTCATTTCTGTCAAAGACACCCAAGTTAACACTAATTTGTAAAACAACCCAAGTTTTATCAAAGTTGGCCTAATTATTTATATACATGCAACAAGAATAGTGATTGATCATACAAGCTTTCTAATACATGCTTTGCTGGAACTTTTAACAAGTAATCTTAGATTGCATTTTTAGATTTTATTTATTTATTTGTTTGTCAGGGAGGGAGTGTGCACAAGCAGGCAGAGTGGCAGGCAGAAGCAGAGAGAGAAGCAGGATGAGGGACTGGATCCCAGGATCCTGGGATCATGGCCATAAGATGAAGGCAGCGGCCTAACCGACTGAGCCACCCAGGCATCCCTTTGATTGTACTTTTAATAGATTTTCAGAAGGTCAGAAGCCAAGCTACATACTTGTCATCAGTGTTGCCAGCAATACCTGTAAATTTGGGTGAATTCCTTTCTTTGCCAGGTCCCCAATATATCCTGATGTTCCTGCATCTGCCAGGAAGTAACATTCTTTACTCTTTACTGGTAAGGCTGCTGGGAACTTTCTAAGGACAGTATCAGAACAACAGTTCCAAGGGGCTTTATGGCTCCAGGTTTCATAAAGTCAACTGTAGTCCCTCGAAGCTGTCTGTTCATATCTGAGTCTATGCATGTCTTTCTCAAAGACGGCATCCAGGCAAAGTCTTGTTAAGATAACTAGTGTTTCCAGTGGTGTCCTGTTATAAAGAGAACAGATTCTTATTGAACTCATGTAAATGACTGTGATTGCCTTGAAAGAGTACTCATTGAGAGTTTCTGAATTCTGAGAATTCAAATAAGGAGAAAACAGAAATATTTCCAATTGTTTACAGAGGAATATTTTATCAAGTTTATGCAAGTGTTAACATCTTAAGAGAAAAATATTTCTTTAATCTGAAGAGTAGGGCCACCTGGGTGGTTCAGTTGGCCTACTCTTGATTTCTGCTCAAGTCATGATCCCAGGATCTTAAGTTCTGGACCTGAATTCAGCAGAGATTCTGTTTCTCTCCCTTTTCTTTCTCTCTGTCTGTCCCTCATTTCATTCCCCCTCTCTGTCTCTCTCAAATAAATAAATAAGCCTTTTAAAAAATACTTTATGGGGAGAGGGAGAGTCCCTACTGACCTGGTAGCCTGACACGGGACTCAATCCCAGGATTCTGATATGACCTGAATTGAAGGCAGACTCAACCCACTGAGCCACCCAGGCAGCCCAATAAATGAATAAATCTTAAAAAAAAAAAAATCTGAAAGAGCAAACACAATCACCCATGTTCCAAACAAGAGTCATAAAAGGTAGAATCATTGTTTAGTCCATGTAATTAATTCTTGCTCTGTTTGAGTACAGTTTTTCCAGTAGTTCCAGAAATTCTTACCCAATTTAGTTTTATTATCTTTTAATTATCTTTAACACCTTAAAGATAATTGAAAATCTGTTGTGTATACAAAATGAACAAATCTTTTAAAATCTCTAAAGGTGGGGCTCCTGGGTGGCTTAGCAGGTTAAGGCCTCTGCCTTCGGCTCGGGTCATGATCCCAGGGTCCTGGGATGGAGCCCCACATCGGGCTCTCTGCTCCACGGGGAGTCTGCTTCCTCCTCTCTCTCTCTGCCTTCTTGTGATTTCTGTCTGTCAAATAAATAAATAAAATCTTTTAAAAAAATAAAATCTCTAAACGTAAGAATGAGAATTTTATTCAAGCCCCAGTTAGGTAAGCTGGCCAGGAAATAATGCACTTCAGAGGGAACAAAGCTCCAGAGAGTGAACAGGTTTTAGAGGATTATATACTTTTACATTTTGTGAAAGCTCAAAAAAAAAAAAATACATTAGGATATAGGCAGGGATCATCAGTTTTGTTATAAAGGAACGCAGGCAGTAGGAGTACTAACAGATACAATGAAAAGATGTTTTTTCTTTAAGCTACTCATTCACAAAGCAGGTGTACAAATGGATATGACAAGAGTCATAAATCAGGCTTTTGGTTTGAATAAAGTTTATGTATAGTCATGTTAACTTAGAAAGAAATTTAAAATGTTTCCCTTTATTTATCAGAATATAGAGAGGTGTTTTTTTTGTTTGTTTTCCCCTCTCAGGAGTAACCTATTGTGAGCTGTCTGTTATATCAGAATTCTTATGATTGTCAAATACATGACTATATTTAATAATTTTTAGAAACATATCTTTTCGTAGTACAAATTTCAGTAAGACATAAGACACATTTGCTAGCACACTCAAATTTATCTTTAGTTTCTCTGTAATGAGATAGACAAACCTATGTTTAGTAGTTAATTAAATATTTCACTATTTTATCTTGGAAAAGATTTAGATGTCCAATGAACTTAACCCAATGGAGATCTTCACTTAATAAAACTTCAGGGTTTTAGGTTACCAAAGATTTTGGAAGATATTTAAAAGTAACTTTTCATTTCTCTTTGCTCTTAACAATTACTCATCAAATGACAGAGACAAAATCAATCACTATTTTTTTTAATGATTTTATTTGACAGAGAGAGAGAAATCACAAGTAAGCAGAGAGGCAGGCGGGGGAGGTGGGGGAGGCAAGTGGGTGAGCAGGCTCCCTGCTGAGCAGAGAGCCCGGTATGGGGCTCGATCCCAGGGCCCTGACACCATGACCTGAGCCAAAGGCAGAGGCTTAACCCACTGAACCACCCAGGCGCCCCAATCACTATTTTAAAGTGATCTATTTTCACAAATTGCAACAGAGGTAGAACTTATTTGACCTATGCTAAACCTTGGTAGAATGCTTTTTTAAAAAATTTTTTATTGTTATGTAGTCACCATGCAATACATCATTAATTTTTTTTTTTAGATTTTATTTATTTATTTGACAGAGCGAGATCACAAGTAGGCAGAGAGGCAGGCAGAGAGAGAGAGAGAGAGGAGGAAGCAGGCTCCCTGCCAAGCAGAGAGCCCGATGTGGGACTCGATCCCAGGACCCTGAGATCATGACCTGAGCCGAAGGCAGAGGCTTAACCCACTGAGCCACCCAGGCGCCCCACATCATTAATTTTTGATGTAGTGTTCCAAGATTCATTGTTTGTGTATAGCACTCAGTGCTCCATGCAATCTGTGCCCTCCTTAGTACCCATCAGTAGGCTCACCCTACCCCAACCCCTCCCATCTGAAACCTTCAGTTTGTTTCTGAGTCCACAGTCTCTGGTGGTTCATCTCTCATTCCCAATTTCCCCCAGTTCACTTTTTCTTCCCTTTTCTTGCTGTCCTCCATGTTATTCCGTATGCTCCACAAGTAAGTGAAACCATATGATAATTGACTTTCTCTGCTTGACTTATTTTACTCAACATAATCTCTGCCAGTTCCATCAATGTTGATAACAAAAGCTGGGTATTCATCCTTTCTGATGACTGAATAATATTCCTTTGTATATCCACTTTATCAGTTCATCTGTTGAAGGGCGTCTTGGCTCTTTCAACAGTTTTAGGATTACTTTTATATTTAGTACTGGTAACACTAAAGACAAGTCTAAGTAAACCAACAACCTTGACTTTTAATTTATCAAAGATTATCTCAGTTCACATGAACATGAAAAACATTTGGGCTAGTTCTTATCTTTCTGAGTTTTAGAATGCCCACTTTTTATAAGTGCTTGCCTTTAAACCAAATAAATAGAGCTCCTTTACAAATTAATTTTAGCAATCTCATCCAGAGGATGCAAACAAAATCTACCTTTCCTTTTTTTTTTTTTTATTTATTTGTCAGAGAGAGAGGGAGAGAGAGCGAGCACAGGTGGACAGAATGGCAGGCAGAGGCAGAGGGAGAAGCAGGCTCCCCGCCAAGCAAGGAGCCTGATGTGGGACTCGATCCCAGGACGCTGGGATCATGATCTGAGCCGAAGGCAGCTGCTTAACCAACTGAGCCACCCAGGCGTCCCTACCTTTCCTTTTACTAATATTTGTAAGTGGACATTAAAGACCTACTTTCCAAATATCTCCCTTTTATTGAAACAAATCTAATCACAAGATAGCATTATAATTTATGGATCCATTAGTTAGTTATTTTCCATTTTAAACTAGAATATGTGCACTTTTACCCAAAGATACCAAAAGTTGCAGAGTATCTCTTTGGGCATTGATTCCTCCTCAAAAGTTGGCGTCATTGACTGAACCAAATGGCTTCCTGGTTTCTGGTTGGTTAGTCTTATCGCACACTCTCTATAATTGTGCCTGGAAGGAACTAATTCACATGTTTCAAAAAAAGGCCATTTGGGCTACCTGAGATTCAGCTTATCCTTAGTTAAATTTTCCATTTAAGTAAGTTCTTACAAGTTGAGGCTCATATGTGTTGTGCATAGAGCCTGCCAGAGTCCCTGAGGGCGGTGGTTAGTTTTCCATGAGTTGTCTGTATTTTAAAGCACACTTCTCCATTCCTTTAGTTTCATTTTGGGAATAAGCTTTGAGCAAAATCTAAGGGTGTAATGAATTCAGAGGGTGCTGTTTCTATTATTTCCAAGTGGTTGTGCTGTACTCCCTTAATGTGTCTCAGTTTCTCCCAATAAGGTCTGAGACCATCAAGGGGGTTCAGAGCACCGGACTGTCAATCCTTATGTGAGTGTGTCCCTGTATAAGCCTGTTTTTAACTACCTTGAAAGATGGGGAAGTCTATGGAACCACTGTCTGTTTGGAAGAGTATCCTCAGACACTTTTGTAGGCTTTTAGTTACCTACAATTACTGATTGACTTATCTCCATAACATAAATCAGTATAATGCAAATTGAAACAGCCAGCCCATCCACTCCAATCCCTCTTAGGTTCTTCCCACCTAGAGAACATTACTAGTAACATCACACCTTGAATAAAAGTAGGATCTCCAAGTCAAACTGAAGAGATCCAGATATAAGGAGAACTCATACACCTGTAAGGTGCTAAGAACTTGCGGAGTCACAAAAGGCCCATGCTGGCACTGAGCACTGAGTTCCAGATGACCCACAGGTGATTTCAGGTGAGTTGCTCTGATACCCTGATGACTATGCCAAGAAATGTCAACACAAAATAAACAAGTATTTTAGAATTTCTAAAGGAAATAAAGTTTTATTTGGACTCAAGTTTAGGACGGCTGCCTAAGATACACAATATTCAAAAAGAGAGGAAAGTGTCCTTGCAAAGGAACATTTTGTATAGGGTTATATACATTTTTTACATAAAAACTTAAAAGATTTTAGACGACACTCCAGCTTACCTTGTTTAGACAAAGGACATTTCAACTTATCAAGTTTCTAGTATATGCAGGGCTGTATGACTTTAATCTTTTGGGAATAAGGAAGGTGTTTTCCTTTTTTTTTTTTATGTTTGGAAGGCTTTTTGTTACTTTTTTTTTTGAAGGTTTTATTTATTTGACAGAGACAGTAGGAGAGGGAGCACAAGCAGAGGGAGTGAGAGATGAAGAAGCAGGGTTCCCACGGAGGAGGGAGCCTGATGTGGGGCTTGATCCCAGGACCCCAGGATCATGACCTGAGCCAAAGGCAAATGCTTAACAACTGAGCCACTTAAGATGTCCCCTTTCTGTTATTTTTTTTTAAACAAAGGAAATATACAATGTGTGCTTAGGGCAGAAATAGAGCCTATGCTTTGAAGTTTTGCCAAGTCATTTTGATCTTGGGAGATAAAGTATAGTTTCCTTCCCTGGGAGCCAGCAGTAGGGCCAATAGATATTAAAAGTTGAAAATTTCCTTTATCTGGAAGTGGAATTAATTGTTGGGGCACATTCTAGTACATCTGCACAGGCTCAGGAATTCATTGGTTTCTAAAAGATCAAATTGAGAGGTAGAAGCTTGTAGTGGTTTCTTGAGTTCAGGATGTCATCCTTAAGTTTAGGAGGTGTTGTTCAGGGGGTCAATTCTGAGTTTAGGGGGCCTATTCTGAGTTTAGGGGGCCTATTCTGAGTTTAGGGGGCCTAGGAGTCTCCAGGATGACAGAACTCTAAATAACCGCAGAGTCTAAATTCAGTACAATTCTCTGTTGTTAATTAGAATCCCAACACTAAAGTCATACTTGAGATAACAGTTACTAAAGGCTCTTCTCCATTTCTTTCTTTTTATTTTTTATTTTTTTTATTAACATATAATGGGTTATTAGCCCCAAGGGTACAGGTCTGTGAATCACCAGGTTTACACACTTCACAGCACTCACCATAGCACATACCCTCCCCAATGTCCATAACCCAACCACCCTCTCCCTTCCCTCCTCCCCCTGGCCACCCTCAGTTTGTTTTGTGACATTAAGAGTCTCTTATGGTTTGTTTCCCTCCTGATCCCATCTTGTTTCATTTTCCATTTCTTTCTTAAAAGTAATATATAACAGTGTTTCAGTGCCACATTTCCTTTCAGCTCTAAGGCATTCACACTTAGGATGTGTGTGCATGTGTGGATATGTATGTACACATGTTCTTAGTTTGTCACTTAAGTTTTCCTGAGTATAATACTACGTCTAATTGTCTATAGAGAATACAAATTCATTTCATTTGAATTTGTTGTTTTTATTTTATTTTATTTTATTACTTAATTGTCCTCATTGTTTCAAAATAAATCTTAGTTAAAATGGTGACATTCTTTTTTTTTTTTAAAGTAATAGTTGATGGCTCTTGATAAATCACATTCATTGTCTGATCTTGTCTGTCCCTAGTTTCCAGGATTGTTCCCTAAATTTGAGGTAAGCCAAGGCTCATTCCTTGTACTTTTTTCTTTTATTTATGTCTCTCTAGCCTTTGGCAGTCTCTTCTGTATCCCAGTAAATCCCAAAGGTTTATATATTTAGCCTTGATATTTTGACTGATTTATCCAAGTACCTCCTAGACAGCTCCACTTAGGTATTTAATACATGTCACTATCTTGACTTAAACCAAACAGAGTGCCTGATTTCCCCTGCCTCCTCAGTTCTTTTCCTCTTGCAGTCTTCTTCATCTCAGGAAATGACAACTCCATCCTTCCAGTTGGTCAGTCAGAAATTTTGCTCTCATCCTTGAGTTCTTCCTTCCCTTCTACTTTCATCTGAGAAATCCTGATGGCTCAATCTTCAGAATACTAATGAAGTCAAACCACTTCTCACTTTCTCCACTGTAGTCACTATTGTTTCATCTTGATTGTTGCCATAGCATCTTTACCCTCTTCTTGCTTCCATCTTTGTCTAAGTTCCATTATTAAGGAATTAGTGGCCTCAGTTTCTTTGTGACTATTGGTCAGAGATATTAGTTCCTTATAATGTGGTTGACATGAAATTCTTTTGTGAGGTTTGTTTACGAACTAATTTCTTAATGATTAAGCTTTGTAGTATTTTGTGCATTTTCGAATTTAAAAGATTTTGTTATGCATGATATCAAATGTACCATTGTCTGAGTGGTAATGTCTTTTCAGATCAAGAGCTCCCATTAACAACAACAAAGTTGTTTATATTCAACACATAACAGCAGTTGTCTTCCCAAAGAGAGATTGAGAAAGCAAACAAGAAGTTAGAAATAATAGTCTTTGTATCCTTCTGATCCTTTGTATCAGAAAGGACATCACATCACTATTACTGCATTCTATTTGTAACTAGATGGTCACAACCCCAATATACTCAGAGGAAGGAAATGATTAAAGGATTTAAATATTATAAAGTAGGGACCATTGGGGTCCTTTTATAGGCTACTTATTTAGAGGGAAGCACTGTAAAAACTGTCCTTATAAGCACTGCATCTAAAGCCCTATAGTAAGAGACTTAACATGGGTTCTAGCAGTGTGAGACTGCATTGTTGGGACAACTCAGGACCTTTTTAAGTTCATGTCTAGAAAGTTCAAGGCTCTCAATAGGATTTAGCATTTATTCTAGCCAGTATCTGAGAATAGATCCCTGACTTTTTCTTAGGGGATTCACTGAGAAAGAGGTTATGTACAATTTTGAGTTTGTCCCTTTGGTTTTTAAAAAATGTTTAAATTTTATTATATTTTTTTTTGGTGTGTATCTGACATAAAATATTATGTTAGTTTCCGTGTACAGTAATGATTTGAAAAATCTGTACCTAGGCTGTGCTCACAAGGTTAGCCACCATCTGTCACCATACAACACTTTTACAACAACATCAACTGTATTACCTGTGGTGTACCTTTTGTTCCTATAATTTATTGATTCCATAACTGGAAGAATTTCAGGATTTGTTTTCCTTCAGTGCCTGGGTTCTTGGTCACGACACTTTGAGGAAGGAAGACGTAGACCTGAAAAAGAGTGCTAGGCAGCAGGCAAAGTTTATTGAGTAAGAGCACAAAGATCCCCGAGAGGGAGGGAATCTGAGAGGGTTGCCATAGGAGTTTCTAAGTCTAGGGGTCTTAAAAGGATTGCTGATGGACTAATATTTTAACGTTATTAATCCTCCATGCAACCTGTCATCCAATCAGGTTTTTGACCACGAGTTCTTCTACCTATCAGGTAGCTGTTTACATGGAAAAGAGTGGAGAGCTCCTTCCACACTTAAAAAAACATTCTTTTAAGAGTGGTTTCCTCGGGACGCCTGGGTGGCTCAGTTGGTTAAGCAGCTGCCTTCGCTCGGGTCATGTTCCCAGGGTCCTGGGATGGAGTCCCACATTGGGCTCCTTGCTCGGCAGGGAGCCTGCTTCTCCCTCTGCCTCTGCCTGACACTCTGCCTGTGCTCCCACGTGCTCTCTATCAAATAAATAAAATCTTAAAAAAAAAAAAAAGAGTGGTTTCCTCTGGAGTGCCTGGGTGGCTCAGTGGGTTAAGCCTCTGCTTTCGGCTGGGGTCATGGTCTCAGGGTCCTGAGATGGAGCCCCACATCGGGCTGTCTGCTCAGCAGGGAGCCTGCTCCCCCACCGCCCCAGCCCCCGACCCCCGCTCTGCTGCTCTGCCTACTTGTGATCTCTCTTTCTGTCAAATAAATAAATAAAATGTTAAAAAAAAAAAGTGGTTTCCTCTTAGGGCAGGGACCTTGTCTCCACCTGCCCTTCTTCAGAGTATCCTTCATTAGAAGCCCATGGTTCTTACTTCCCTGTTTGTCCAACCCCCATCATCCACTCTGGTAACCATCAGTTCTCTCTGTATATTGGTGTGATTTTGCTTTTTGTTTGTTTAATCACATACCATAGGATTTCATTTATATGTGGAATCTAAAAAACAAATGTCCCTTTGCAATGTACTTGAATCTCCAACCCAGAAGTATCTTTCACAAGAAAGTGATGCCATTGAAATGTAATCAGGAATAAGATCTCTGTCTCCCATATAGGGAGGGTAGAATCCCAATTTTTATAATTACCAGCTACTATACAACATGATCTTTTTTTTTTTTTTTTAAAGATTTTATTTATTTATTTGACAGAGAGAGAGAGAGATCACAAGCAGACAGAGAGGCAGGCAGAGAGAGAGGAAGGGAAGCAGGCTCCCTGCTGAGCAGAGAGCCCGATGCGGGACTCGATCCCAGGACCCTGAGATCATGACCTGAGCCGAAGGCAGCGGCCCAACCCACTGAGCCACCCAGGCACCCAACATGATCTTTTTTTAAATGATTTTATTTATTTATTTGACAGAGACAAATACCGAGAGAGGGGACACAAGCAGGGCGTGTGGGAGAGGGAGAAGCAGGCTTCCCACTGAGCAGGGAGCCCGCTGTAGCACTCAATCCCATGATCCTGGGATCATGACCTGAGCCAAAGGCAGACGTTTAACGACTGAACCACACAGGCACACCTGCACAACATGATCTTAACCACATTTACAATGACCAACCCTTTGTAATTTTTTACTTTCCTTAGTCTGGCTTAATTTGTTTGCAGTTGTTTCCCTCCCCAGTCTGTCATTTTGCATTTAATATGTGCAGTCATGTCTGCACAAATCAAAATGGAGATCAACTCTTTCTCCTGTCAGTGCTTACTGAATAAAATCATTTTTCTCAGCTTTAACATCCACATTTGTCCTTGATAGAAGTATTGATAAGTACTTGGAATAAATAAGTAGATTATAGTAGATTACAAATTAACAATTTACATAATTAAATTCTAATATGAATAAACAATTTACAGAAGAATAATTTTTAATCAGTATAATTCATACAATGAGAACCAACAAACAAATGTGAAAGGACTGCCACATTCTGTTCTCAAGTGGTCTTCTTGATCTTTTCCTCTTTCTCTTGTCTCCTCTGCAGTCTTATCCTACATTCCGCTGTCTCCCCTACTACAAGAATGCACTTGTCAAGCTATTCCCCTTTCTCAGTCTTTTTACTCTGGCTTCCATTTGTACTCAATTTACAGATCATCACCTGAAAGCAGCGGTCTTCATACTTCAAAGGCTGAGTTAAGCCCCCTTCTTCGAACTTGTCCTAATGCCTCCCAAGTACTCTAAGCCTATTACAATAAGTGGAGGACAATACATCTAAAGATGAATATTTCTGAATCCCCTGCAGGTAGGACAGGTGGTTATTCTAACAACTGCCAGCAGATACTTGTTTGTTGGGCTACGAGGGTAAATAAGAAACTTAGTTTGTGATCAGCTTTCTAGGGAGATTCACTCTGTATCTTTGATCAAATAGCTATCTCAATTACCAATTTATTTCCCTTAGAGTAATTCCATTCATTGGTTACCTAATACTATTGGAAATACTTTAGATAGACTGTTTTTAGACAAATAGCTATCTTGTGAAATGTAGTCTTTGCCTTCCCCCCCATCTCTCTCTTTTTTTTTTTTTTTTTTTTGTCAGAGAGAGAGGGAGAGAGAGCGAGCACAGGCAGACAGAATGGCAGGCAGAGGCAGAGGGAGAAGCAGGCTCCTGCTGAGCAAGGAGCCCTATGCGGGACTCGATCCCAGGACGCTGGGATCATGACCTGAGCCGAAGGCAGCTGCTTAACCAACTGAGCCACCCAGGCGTCCCCATCTCTCTTTTTTTAACACAAATATTTACGTATCTTATGTGTGTTCTTAAGATCTCTAGTATAATAATCTCTGCTTTTGGAGTACCTGTTTATATTAAATTGTTGATAAAGGTAAATTAAGATCTACCATTATGTCTCATTTCTTCATTTCCTTGTTCTTTTTTATTTACTTAGGTCACCTCAAAACTATTATTGAGAGAATATTCTGAATTTTTCATTTTATTTATTGATATCCTCAACTCAAAAATACCTCCTTGTTTTTGTTTGTTTAATCACATACCATAGGATTTCATTTATATGTGGAATCCAAAAAACAAATGTCCTTTGCAATGTACTTGAATCTCCAACCCAGGAGTATCTTTCACAAGAAAGTGATGCCATTGAAATGTAATCAGGAATAAGATCTCTGAGTGAGTGTACAACTTTTTTTTTTTTTAAGATTTTATTTATTTATTTGACAAACAGAGATTACAAGTAGGCAAGAGAGGCAGGCAGAGAGAGAGAGGAGAAAGCAGGCTCTCCACGGAGCAGAGAGCCCGATGTGGGGCTCGATCCCAGGACCCTGGGATCATGACCTGAGCCGAAAGCAGAGGCTTTAACCCCCTGAGCCACCCAGGCACCCCGAGTGTACAACTTTTTAAAAAATATTTATTTATTTAGAAAGATTTTACTTATTTATTTATTTGACAGAGAAAGAGAGAGACCCAGTGAGAGAGGAAACACAAGCAGTGGGAGGGGGAGAAGAGAGAAGCAGAAGCAGGCTTACCACTGAGCAGGGAGCTTGATGCAGGGCTCTATCCCACGACACTGGGATTATGACCTGAGCTGAAGGCAGATGCTTAACGACTGGGCCACCCAGGTCCCCTAAGTGTACAACTTCTGTCTTTGTTCATATTCTATATTTGGTGAGTAATTGCTCATATTCCTTAAATCTTTAACTTGATCTCCTTTACTTCTTTGAACATATTTGTAAAAGCTGCTTTTAAGCTTTTGTCTACTAACTTATTGTCTGGATCCTCAAGGACATACTCCAGGGTAAACCATGGGCTTATCATTAAAAAACCTTGGGCACCTGGGTGGCTCAGTGGGTTAAAGCCTCTGCCTTTGGCTCTGGTCATGATCTCAGGGTCCTGGGATCTAATCCTGCATCGGGCTCTCTGCTCAGAGGGGAGCCTGCTTCCCCCTCTCTCCCTGCCCGCCCCTCTGCCTACTTGTGATCTCTGTCAAATAAATAAATAAAATCTTAAAAAAAAACTAAAACAAAACCAAAAAGTGTCAATAAATGAAAGGGATGTAAAAAATATTATTTATTTATTTATTTTAAAGATTTTATTTGAGAGAGAGTGAGAGAGAAAGGAAGCAGTAAGGGGGAGAGGGAAAAACAGACTCCCTGCTGGGCCTCTGGGACCATGATCTGAGCAGAAAGCAGACGCTCAACCAGCTGAGCCATGCTGGTCTCCTAATTTTTAAATGAATAATAGAAGGAACTTTGGAAAACCACAAATATTTGGAAACAATACCTTTCTAAATAATCTATGAGTAACAACAATAACAAACCACATGAGGAAATTAGAAATTGTTGTGAATGGAATGAAAATGAAAATGTGTCAGGGGTACCAGGGTGGCTCAGTTGGTTAAGCTTCCTCCTCTTACTTTCAGCTCAGGTCTTGATCTCAGAGTCCTGGGATCAAGTTCCCATTGGGCTCCCTGTTCAATGTGGAGTTGGCTTCAGATTCTCCCTCTCCCTCTACCCTTCCTCCTGCTTGCACATGTGTGCACACACTTTTTTTTTCTTTTTTCATGTCTTTATAAAATAAATTTTTTAAAAGTCAGAATTTTTTATTTATAGAGTACAGCTGGACTTCTCATCTCTGTGATTTATTTATTTTATAATTGGAAGTTTGTTCTTAATCACCTTCACTTACTTTGCCCATCCCCCCCAACCTATTCCCTCTGGCAACCATCAGTTCTCTGTATGTCTCCTTTTTTTTTTTTTTTTTTTTAACTTCACTTCACATGTAGATGAAAATATATAGTGCTTGTGTTTTTCTATCCAGTAGTTTGCCTTTGGGCTCGTACTTCAGGTAGTACCTAAGTCTCCAGTCTCCAGCCTCCTAGCCTATACCATCTGACGTGAACTTAGCAAGCCACCACAACTTCATGAACCCAATTCTTTTTTTTTTTTTTTTTAAAGATTTTATTTATTTATTTGACAGAGAGATCACAAGCAGGCAGAGAGGCAGGCAGAGAGAGAGAGGAGGAAGCAGGCTCCCTGCTGAGCAGAGAGCCCGATGCGGGGCTCGATCCCAGGACTCTGAGATCATGACCTGAGCCGAAGGCAGTGGCCTAACCCACTGAGCCACCCAGGCGCCCCCATGAACCCAATTCTTAAATCTCTCTAAATATACATATGTGTAAAATGTATGTGTACTACATATTTTTTTAAAACCACAGAGACTTCCAACTAGTTTCCTTCCTAAAATACATGAGAAGATCTCATCAAAACATAGGCAAACCAAACCTAGAAACATATAAAAAGGACTGTATATCACAAGGAAGTGTGTGTGCTATCTGGTAGAAATTCAAGGTTGGTCAAACTTATGAAAATCAATGTAACACACAAAGTTAATAGAATAAATGAAAGACCTATACAAGTTCATCTGTATGTACTTGTACATTAAAAAAAAAGCCTTGGGGCGCCTGGGTGGCTCAGCAGGTTAAGCCGCTGCCTTCGGCTCAGGTCATGATCTCAGGGTCCTGGGATTGAGCCCCGCATCGGGCTCTCTGCTCAGCAGAGAACCTGCTTCCTCCTCTTTCTCTGCCTGCCTCTCTGCATGCATGTGATCTCTCTCTGTCAAATAAATAAATAAATAATCTTAAAAAAAAAAAAGCCTTTAGCAAAATCCAACAGCTTACATGGTAAAATACTCAAACTGGGAATAAAGGGGGAGTTCCTCAACCTGATAAAAGGAATTAATGGAAATGGCACACCTACTCCATAGTTAATTATAAAAGTTCTTTCTCCCAAGATCATGAGACAAGAGAATGATGCCCATTTTCATCACTGTTCTTTAACATGCTAGAAGTTCTAGCAAGGGTAATTGTGGCAGAAAAAGAATAAAAGGC
Organism: Lutra lutra; assembly: GCF_902655055.1. Taxonomy (NCBI): domain Eukaryota; kingdom Metazoa; phylum Chordata; class Mammalia; order Carnivora; family Mustelidae; genus Lutra; species Lutra lutra. The sequence goes on along the minus strand of NC_062297.1, from coordinate 1,400,435 downwards.
ATTGAGATTAGGGGGAAAGAGGTTAAAAAAAATCATTGCTCTTTTTTTAAGATTTTATTTTGCAGAGAGAACATAGCAGGGGAGCAGCAGGCAGAGGGAGAAGAACCAAACTCCCCATGGAGCAGAGGAAGCCTGATGTGGAACTCCAGTCAAGTACCCTGGAATCATGACCTGAGCCGAAGTCAAATGCTTAACCAATTAAGCCACCCACAATTCCCTAAAAAACCATCTTTATTTATGAATTATCTGACCTTATATGTTGAAAGCCATAAGCACTTCACATGCAGAAAACTGAGCTAACATATGAGCTAATAAAAAATGACTTTAGCAAGGTTACAAAAGGTACAAATATCTTTTGTATTGGTATGCACTAGCAATAAATCTGAAAATCACATTAAAAATTTTATTTTTTATTTATAACAACATCAAAAAATAAAATTGTTGGAAAAAAATTCAAAGTTACTGAAGACTTGGACTCCAAAAACTATAAAACACTGAAAGAAATTTATAATGATCCAAATATGCAGAGAAAAGGGAATCCTCACACTGTTGGTGGTAATGCAAACTGGTATGGCCATTCTGGAAAACTATGGATTTCTTCAAGACATTAAAAATAGAACTATGCTGTGAGCCAGCAATTGTACTACTAGGTATTTACCCAAAGGATATAAAAATACTGATTTGAAGGGATACATGGACTGTGATGTTTATAACAGCATTATCAAAAACAGCCAGACTTTGGGAACAGCCAAGATGTCCAACAGCTGATGAATGGATAAAGGAGATGTGGTGTATGTGTATACATATTCTATATATCTAATATTAGCCATAAAAAATGAAATGTTGCCATTTATAATTATGTGGATGGAGCTAGAGTATGTTATACTCAGCAAAATAAGTATCAGAAAAAGACAAATACTGTATGAACTGACCTACATGGAATTTAAGGAACAGAGCAAATGGACATAGGGAGAAAAGAAAAAATAGGTAAACCAAGAAACAGAGTCCTAATTCTAGAGAACACACTGATGGTCATCACACGGGAGGTGGTGGCGGGATTAGTTAAACACATCATGGACATTAAGAAGGCACTTGTGATGAGTTCTAGGTTTTACATGGAAGTGTTGAGATCATTTAATCCTATAACTGAAACCAATATTGCATTGGTTTGTACTAGTATGTTAAGTAGCTAGAATTTAAGTAAAAATTGGAAAAAGTAAAATGATCCAAATAAATGGAAATGTATCCTCTGTCCATAGGCTGAAAGATAAAATATTTATCAAATACTCCCCAAAGGGATCTACTGATTTGGTGCAATCGTATGAGAATGCCAGCTAGCTTTTTGAGAAAATTGCCAAGTTGATTTAAAATTCATGTGTAGGGACACCTGGGGGGCTCAGTCAGTTACATGTCTGCCTTCAGCTCAGGTCATGATCCCAGGATTCTGGATCCCCTCATCCAGTTCCCTGCTTTTCTTTCTTCCTCTACCCCTCCCCTTAGCTTGCTCTCTCTCTCTCTCTTTGTCTCCTCTTGCTCTCTATCTCAAATAAATAAACCTTAAAAAAAAGAAATAAAATAATTCCTTTATTTCTTCCTCAAAAAAGTCTTGCATATTCAGTTCATATTTAGTTCTGAAGGTCCACCACCCTAGGGGCCCAGGTTTCTTTTGTAAAGTTGCTCTACTATCATATTGGTGATACTACTTATACCTACATTCCAGCAAATGGGAAGTGAAACTGGAGAAGGGAAAGACATTTCCCCAGCTTAGGGGAATAATCATAAAGTTTCATATACTAGGTCGGCTAACATTTAATTGGTCCAAACTTTGTCATCTATCTGTACCTAGGTTCAGGACAGAGTGGGCTATATTTGATCTTTATTCTGAGTGACAAAATTGGGGATTCTATTTCTTAGAGAGATGAGGGCATGAAAACTAAGATCCAACAGTTGTTTTTTTTTTTTCACAGTCTGTTCCTTTATTTAAGCAACTGTTCATGAACAGTTGTAGAATATTTTCAGAATAGAATATTCTCATTACTAAGAAATAAACCTCAAAGTCTTAGGGAAGTACTGCAGCTAGCTCAAAACTCAGTATCTCTGGGTATTGGTGGTTTTTCTTTTCTCCAAAATGGATCAAACCCTCATGTCCAGTGAAGTATAACTGAAACATAAATTATTCTCTAAGCCAACCAATAGATATCACCTGGAGTGAGGCTATAAAATTGCATTAAAACTCCAGTATTGGAAAGAGAAGAATTAGTAATACATGACATGGACCCATAGCAATGATAAAGTTGTGCTGGGGAGTAATTGTGAAGTTCCCTGTCCTATCCTCTTAGCCCATCCAGCAGGCCTTGATTGTGTCTTCTGGGAGGCATTCCCCACTTCTTTTATTATTTTTATCTCCTATTTCTCTCTCTGAAAAAAAATTATTTCTTGCTCATCATCATCTGTGAGAAAAATTGAACGGGCCATTAGAAAATATACCCTTCTTATGAATAGTATGGCTTTTGTAGTCTAGTACATGCAGAGTGCAGAACTGAGATCCAGGGATTCTATAAAAGGTCAGACTAGTCTAAACCTTAAAAAAATGGGCTTGTGGTTTCTTTTGCATTAAAAATTCACTCAGACTTGGAGTACCTGGGTGGCTCAGTGGGTTAAGCCTCTGCCTTTGGCTCAGGTCATGATCTCAGGGTCCTGGGATCGAGCCCTACATGGGGCTCTCTGCTCGGTGGGGAGCCTGCTTCCTCCTCTCTCTCTGCTTGTCTCTCTGCCTACTTGTAATCTCTCTGTCAAATAAATAAATAAATCTTATAAAAAAACTCACTCAGACCCTTAGTGTTCTGGTTTTTAAAGGTTGAGAAAATCCTATTTTGGAAATAAACACATTATTGATTTTCAATAAAAATTCTGAGATTATTCAACAATACTCTTTAAAAAAATTCTTGGGGTGCCTGGGTGGCTCGGTGGGTTAAGCCGCTGCCTTCAGCTCAGGTCGTGATCTCAGGGTCCTGGGATTGAGTCCCGCATCAGGCTCTCTGCTCGGCAGGAGGCCTGCTTCCTCCTCCTCTCTCTCTCTCTCTCTCTCTCTCTTTCTGCCTGCCTCTCTACTTGTGATCTCTCTCTGTCAAATAAATAAATAAAAATTAAAAAAAATCTTTAAAAAAATTCTTTATGCTGTGTTTAAGCAAATGGTGCTGGAACAGTGTGTACCTACATGAAAAAGAATGAAGCTGAGTCCTTACCATGCATCATACCCCAAAATTAGCTTAAAATTGTACACAGATGTAAACCAAGAGGAAAACATAGCTGCAAATATTTATGACATTAAATTATGTAATGGTTTCTTAGATATGACAACAAAAGTACAACCAAACAAATTACATCAACATTAAATTAAAATCTGTGTTGCTTTAAAGAAGTAAAGTCTAGTTTGCTTATCAGAAATAAAGAACAAACACATAATGTAAGAAAATATTTGCAAAACATTTATCTGATGAGGAATTTGTATCCAGAACATATTTTTAAAACTGTTACAACTCAACTCCCAAAAGAACCATATTAAAATACAGGTAAAAAATTTGAATAGACATATCTCCAAAGAAGATACACAGATGGCTAGCTGACATGAAAAGGTGTTCAACATGTAGTCTTAGGAAAAAGCAAATCAAAACCATACTGAGCTACAACTTCACATTCACTATATTATAGTTAAAATAATAACTTTTAAAAATCTCACTTATATTTTAAAATACAGGTGTTGGGGAGGTTGTAAAGAATGTAGAATCCTGCTATATTACTTAATGATATGTAAAATGGTGCAGCTGCTGTAGGAACCATTTTTTTTTGCAGTTTCTTAAAAAGCTAATTGTGGAATTATCATATGGTCCAACAGTCTCTTCCTTGCTCTGTGCTTATGCCCAAGGAAACTGAAAACATGTCCACAGGAAATTTTTACACAAGTTTTCTTAACACCATTATTTATAATTACCAAAAGTGGCAAAAACTAACAAAATGTGGTATATTGCATCCACTGGAATATTAGTCCTAAAAAATAATGAACTATTGTCACATACTATGGCAATCATGACAACCAAAACATATATACTGAGTGAAAGGAGCCAGTTACAACAAAGCACATATTATATGACTTCTTTATGTTATATGCAGAATCGACACGTCCATACAGATAGAATAGTTGTTGCCAGGGATTCTGGGGTTGGAGAAATAGCAGGACAACTGCTAGAGGATGATAAAATGTTTTGTAATTAGATGGTGGTAAGACAAATACAAATAACATTTTCATAACCTTGTGAATATACTAAAACCACATTTATAAGCTCTAAAATTGTATCTTCCTTATTATGTGAATTATATTGCAATTTAAAATATAAGTGATCTGTGGTGTGTGTGGGTGGCTCAGTCAGTTGAACGACAAGTTCTTGATCTCAGCTCACACCTTATCTCAGGATTGTGAGTTCAAGACTGCACTGGGCTCAATGTCTGGTTAAAACTTAATTTTTAAAATACAGATATAGGGACACCTGGATGGCTCATGGGTTAAGCCTCTGCCTTCAGCTCAGGTCATGATCTCAGGGTCCTGGGATCGAGCCCCATGTCGGGCTCTCTGCTCAGCAGGGAGCCTGCTTCCCCCTCTCTCTGCCTGCTTCGCTGCCTACTTGTGATCTCTCTCTCTCTCTCTGTCAAAAAAATAAATATAATCTTAAAAAAAAAATAAAATATATATATAAATATGTGTGTGTGTATATTTATATACACATACATACACACATACACAGGTATATGTGTGCATATGTACAAAAGAAGTATATGTATATGTATATGTATATGTATATGTATATGTATATGTATATGTATATGTATATGTATATATAAATGAAAATCTGAACTGACCTATGGTAAGTGAAAGAATTAAGTTAGTAATTAAAAATCTTTCCACAGAGCAAAGTCCAAACTCATTGATAAATTCTATCAAATACTGAGAGAAAAAAAAATGAGAAAATTTCAGAAAACAGAAGGAAGATAGACTTAACAACTCATTCTGTGAAACCCCTATTACTTTGATATACACACTTAGTTTATCTTGGTATTAGGTCTTCTTGGAGTGATGAAAACATTCTAAAACTGAATTATAGTCATACCTGTTTTAAAATTTACTAGTAATTAAGTTACATAGTGTGCAAACTATACTTCATACTATATATTTAACACATTTATAATTAAAGTATATTTGGCATACAATATTACATTAGTTTTAGGAGAACAACATAGTGACTTCACAAATATATACATTATGCTATCCTCACCACACATGTAGCTACCATATGTCTCAATTCAGCACTTAAAAATGCCATTTATTATATTCCTCATGCTATACCTTTGTCACTTATTCATCCACATCTGAAAGCCTATACTTTCCACTTTACCTCACTGATTTTGCACAAACCCACTATGTCCTCCATTCTGTCAACCATCAGTTCTATGTAGTTCTTTTTCTAAATTTTGTCTTAATTTGTTTGTTCTTCAAAATTTCCCATATTAGTGACATTACATGGCATTTCTCTTTCTCTGTCCAATCTATTTCACTTAGCATAACACCTTGTAGGTCCATATTATCACAAATAACCAGACTTCATTCCTCTTTATAGCTGAAGTATTCCATGATGGACCAAGGGAACTTGGTGACTCCATCAAAAGTAATAACATTGATGTCCCAGGAGCCCCAGAACAAGAGAGAAAAGGGGGCAGAAAGTTTATTTGAAGTAATAATAGCTGAAAACTTCCCTAATCTTGGGAAAGAAACAGACATCCAGAATTCAGAAGACACAGAGAAATCACATCAACAAAAGCAGGACAACAAAAACACATTTTAAAAAAAGATTTAATTAATTAATTATTAATTTCAGAGAGAGAGAAAGGGTGGGCATGGGCAGAGGGAGAGTGAGAAGCAGGCTCCTTGCTGAGCAAGGAGGTCGATTCAGGCCTTGATCACAAGACCCTCAGATCATAACTTGAGCTGAAGGCAGATCCTTAACTGTCTTAATGTGTTTTAAACACATTAAAACAATGTGTTTGTTTTAATTCCTAACACATTGTAATTAAATTTGCCAAATACAGAGATTTAAAAAAATGTTAAAAGAAGCAAGATCAAAGAAGTCTTTAACATACAAGAGAACACCCATAAGGCTAGCTAGAGATTTCTTTTTTTTTTTTTTAAAGATTTTATTTATTTATTGAACAGAGATCACAAGTAGGCAGAGAAGCAGTCAGAGAGAGAGAGAGGAGGAAGCAGGCTCCTTGCCAAGCAGAGAGCCCGATGCGGGGCTTGATCCCAGGACCCTGGGATCATGACCTGAGCCAAAGGCAGAGGCTTCAACCCACTGAGCCACCCAGGTGCCCCTAGCTAGAGATTTCTTAACAGAAAGTTTGCAAGCCAGAAAGCAGTTGTTTGAAAATTGAAATATTCAAAGTGCAGAATGGGAAAAATCTGCAGCCAAGAATACTATATCCAGTAAAGCTATCATTTAGAATAGAAGGAGAGATAAAAAGAGTTTTTCAGGGACGCCTGGGTGGCTCAGTGGGTTGAGCCTCTGCCTTCGGCTCGGGTCATGATCTCTGGGTCCTGGGATTGAGTCCCATGTCCGGCTCTCTGCTCGGTGGGAAGCCTGCTTCCTCCTCTCTCTCTCTCTCTGCCTGCCTCTCTGCCTGCTTGTGATCTTTGTCTGTCAAATAAGTAAATAAAATCTTAAAAAAAAAAAGTTTTTCAGACAAACAAAAACAAAAGTTTGTGACCAAAAAACCAGCCTTGCAAGAAATATTAAAGGGGACTCTTTGGAGAGACCAAACACAAGAAAGAATCAGAGAAAATCTACAGAAACAACCACAAAATAATTGATAAAATAGGAATAAATGGATATATATCAATCAAAGAAGGGCACTGTATGATCATAAAGCAGACAATCCAACAAGAAGATCTAACAATTATATTTATGTCCCCAACATGCAAGCACCCAAATACACACACATACACACACGTATATTTATATGTACACACACACAAACATAAAGGAACTATTTGATAACAATACAGTAAGAGCAGATGACATTATCACTTTACCTACTTTAATGCACAGATAATTTAATTGGAAAATAAATAAGGAAACAATGACCTTGAATGACATACCAGACTAGATGTACTTAACACATATATTCAGAACATTCCATCCCAAACAGCAGAATACACATTGTTTTCAAGTGCACATGAGTTATTTTCCTGAATAGACCACATATTATTAGGTCAAAAAATAAATGATTTAAAACCTAAAAAATGTAATAGATTAATGAAACCAGGATCTGGTTCCTTGGAAAAATTAATGAAATTGATAACCACCTAGCCAGATTTATCAAAAAAACAAAAAACAAAACAAAACAAAACAAAAAACGGACAAGAATAAATAAAATTACAAAGGAAAAAGGACAAATAATTCCGTAGAAATATGATTATAATAGAATACTATGAAAAACTATATTCTGAAAAGTTGGATAACTTGGAAGAAATGTGTGCATTCTTATAACTATATAAACTTCCAAAACTGAAAGAGGAAGAAATAGAAAACGAACAGACTGATAACCAGCAAAGAAATTGAATTAGTAATCAGAAAACTCCAAACAAAAAAAAGTCCAAAACCTCACGGCTTCACAAGTGAATTCTACAAAATATTTAAAGAAGAGTTAATACCTATTCTTTGCAAGCAATTCCAAAAAAAGGAAAAGGAAAGAAAACTTCTGAATTCATTCTATATGGCCAAGATTACTCTGATATCAAAGACTCCACCAAAGAAGAGAACTATAGGCCAATATCTTTGACAGACATGGTGCAAAAATTCTTAGAATACTAGCAAACCGGATCCTAAATACATTTAAAAAATCATTCACTATGTTCAAGAGGATTTATTCTTGGATTGCAAGATGGTTCAGTATTCCCAAATCAATCCGTGTGATACACCACATTAACAAGAGAGAGGATAAGAACCACATGATTATTTCAATAGATGCAGAAAAAGCATTTGATAAAGTACAACATCCAGTTGTAATACAAACCTGCAACAGAGTAGGTCTATTTAGAAGGAAAATTTCTCAATATCTATGAAAAAGCTTCAAAGAATATCCTCAAAGGGGAAACACAGTTATTCCTTTATGATCAGTAACAAGACAAATATTTCTGCTCTCACCAGTGTTATTCAACATATTAGTCAAAATTCTAGTTACAGCCATCGAAAACAAAAAGAAATAAAAAGCATCCAAATTGGTAAGGAAGAAGTAAAACATTCAGTATTTGCAGATGACATGATACTATATGTAGAAAACCCTAGAGACTCTACCATTGCTACAACTAAATAATTCAGGAACACTGGAGGATGAAAAATCAACTTACAGGAATCTGTTGCATTTCTCTAAACCAATAATGAACCCCCAGAAAGCGAAATTAAGTAATCAATCCCATGTATAATTGCACCAAAAACAGTAGGATACCTGAGAATAAACCTAACCAAAGAGGTAAAATACCTGGAATCTGAAAACTAAAAGACACTAATGGAAGACATTGATGATAACACAGAAAAATGGAAAGACATTCCATGCTCATGGAATAGAAGAAGAAATATTGTTAAAAAATACTACGCAAAGCCATCTACATATTTAATGTTATCCTTATCAAAATACCAACAGCATTTTTCAGAGAGCTAGAGCAAATAATCCAAAAATTTGTACAGAACTACAAAACACCTCCAAATAACAAAAGCAACTTATATAGGAAAGCAGGGGCACCTGGGTGGCTCAGTGGGTTAAGCCTCTGACTTCAGCTCAGGTCATCATCTCAAAGTCCTGGGATCAACCCCCACGTCGGGCTCCCTGCTCAGTGGAGAGTGTGCTTCCTCCTTTTCCTCTGCCTTCCACTCTGCCTACTTGTGCGCGCGCTCTCTCTCTGTCAAATAAATAAATAAAATCCTAAAAAAAGAAAAAAGGAAGAGCAAAGCTGTAGGCAACACAATTTCAGACTTCATTTATATTACATAAAGCTGTATTGATCAAGACAATATATTATTGGTACAAAATAGACACAAAGATCAATGGAAGAGAATAGAAAACACAGAAATGAACCCAAAGCAGCAGGTTTAATTCATCCTCAACAAAGCTAGAAAGAATGTCCAATAGGAGAAAAGACAGCCTCTTCAACAAATTGTGTTGGGAAAACTGGATGGCAACCTGCAAAAGCGTAATACTGGATGGACCATTTTTTTTACACCATACACAAAAATATATTCAATATAGATGAAAGACCTAAAAGTGTTATAAGAAAGCTAAAAATTGCAGAGGACAACACATGCAGTAACTACTTTGACATTAGCTTATGGCAATTTCTTTCTAGATATGTCTCCTGAGACAAGGGATGAACTATTAGGACTGCATCAAGAAGAATATGTTCTGCACAGTGAAGTAAACAATCAGCAAGTCTAAAAGCCAACCTACTGAATATATGAAAATGACATATCTGAAAAAGGGTTAGTATCCAAAAATACATAAAGAGCTTATACAATGCAACACCTGAACATGAATAACTCAGTTAAGAAATGAGAAGACATGAACACACATTTTCCCAAAGCAGACATTCAGATGGCCATCAGACACATGAAAAGAGGCTCAACATTATTCATCATCAGGGAAATGAAAATTAAACTAGAGTGAGATATCACCTTGCCCTTCTCAAATGGCTAAAATCAACAACTCAAGTAATGACAGGTCTTAGTGAGGATGTGGAGAAAGGGCATTCCTCTTGCACAGTGGGAATGGAAATTGACCCACCCACATGAAAAATGGTATGGGAGTTCCTGAAATAGTTAAAAATAGAATTACCATGTGATCCAGCAATCATACTGCTAGATATTTACCCTAAAAATACAAAAATACTAATTCAAAGGGAGACGCGTACCCTGATGTTTATAGCAGCATTATCAATTACAGCCAAATTATAGAGGGAGACCAAGTGTCCATCAAATGATGAATGGATAAATAATGAGTGGTATATTAGATACAGGGGAATATGTGTCTGCCATAAAAAGAATGACGAATGAAGTGTTGCCATTTTCTTTCTTTCTTTTTTTTTTTTTTAAAGATTTTATTTATTTTATTTGACAGACAGAGATCACAAGTAGGCAGAGAGGCAGGCAGAGAGAGAGAGGAGGAAGCAGGCTCCCCGCTGAGCAGAGAGCCTGATGTGGGACTTGATCCCAGGACTCTGGGATCATGACCTGAGCCGAAAGCAGAGGCTTTAACCCACAGCCACCCAGGCACCCCATCCATTTTCAACATGGATGGAGCTGGATGGTATTTTGGTAAGTGAGATAGGTTAGAGAAACACAAGTGCCATATGATTTCACTCCTATATGGGATATAGAGAAACTGAGAAACACAGTTAACTCTAGAGAAAAAACTGATGATAGTTACCAGAGGGGAGCTGGGTGGGTGGATAAGAGCAATAGGCAATGAGGATTAAGGGGTGCTGTAATGAGCACTGGGTGTGTATGGAAGTGTTGAAGTACAATATTTCTTGAAACTAACTGGAACTCATACATTAAAAAAAAACTTAACTGAATTCTTCAGTGGGATTTAGTACATTCACAATTTTTTACCAGTGCTGCTATCTAATTCCAAATATTTTCCTTACCCACAAGGAGAACAAGTATTGACTGTGTTATCATCCACTTTTTACCCTATTTACCTTCTTTACACAATTTACACAGTTTACCCTCTGAAAAAATTGGTTTGATTTTTGTATTCATGCTTTATCTACTTGGATATGTCACATAAGTGGGGTAATATAGAAGTGGGTTTTGTGTCTGACTTCTGTGTTATCTAAATTGAGATATGGTTGACACATTACACTATATTATTTCGGGTATACAACACAATGGTTTAAAATTTGTTCACATTATGAAATGATCACCAAGAAATCTAATTAACATCCATCACCATGGTTACAAGCTTAGATTTTCTGATGATGAAAACTTTTTTTTTAAAGATTTTATTTATTTATTTGTCAGAGAGAGAGAGGGAGAGAGAGCGAGCACAAGCAGACAGAATGGCAGGCAGAGGCAGAGGGAGAAGCAGGCTCCCCGCCGAGCAGAGAGCCCGACGCAGGACTCGATCCTAGGACCCTGAGATCATGACCTGAGCCGAAGGCAGCAGCCTAACCCTCTGAGCCACCCAGGCGCCCTGTATTCCCATTTTCATTCATTCAAGGGATCATTCGATTTCTCCTTTGATAGTATGTTGATTAAATCCTCACTGTTTTCAGTCTTCATCTATATTGTGGCAAGTATTACTACCTCACGTTATGTGTGTGTTCATGATTAATGTTACATTTTATGCGTAAACCAAAGGGTTGTTTTTTTTTTATTAACATATAATGTATTATTTGTCCCAGGAGTACAGGTCTGTGAATCGTTAGGCTTACACAGTCACAGCACTCACCATAGCACATACCCTCCCCTATGTCCATAAACCAACCACCCTCTCCTGACGCACCACCCCCCCACAACCCTGTTTGTTTTGGGAGATTAAGAGTCTCTTATGGTTTTTCTCCCTCCCGATCCCACCTTGTTTCATTTTTTTCCTTCCCTTTGCCTCTCAAATTCCTCATATCAGTGAGATCATATGACAACTGTCTTTCTCTGATTGACTTGTTTCGTTCAGCATAATACCCTCTAGTTCCATCCATGGCATCGCAAATTTCATTTGTTTTGATGGCTGCATAGTATTCCATTGTGTATATATACCACATCTTCCTTATCCGTTCATCTGTGGATGGACACCTAGGTTCTTTCCATAACTGGGCCACCGGGGACATTGCTACTCTAAACATTCAGGTGCATGTGCCCCTTCGGATCACTACATTTGTATCTTTAGGGTAAATACCCAGTAGTGCAATCGCTGAGTTATAGGGTAGCTCTATTTTCAACTTTCTGAGGAACCTCCATGCTGTTCTCCAGAGTGGCTGCACCAGCTTGCATTCCCACCAACAGTATAGGAGGGTTCCCTCAAAAGGTTTTTTAATCCACTCAATAATGTCCATGTTGAGGTACATTTCAACAGGTGTGTCATTTGCTGTTTATATGCTTTTCGGTTGTATGTGATGAAAGCTTGTGTAAATGTAGTGTTGTCTGTTTTTTTTTTATTATTATTATTTTAATTTTAAACCCATTAGTGGAATTACTGGCCAATAAGGGACGTCTTTGTATAACTTTTTGAAAAAATGCTGAACTGTTTTCCACAATGCCTATACTATTTTACATTTCTGGTAGTAATATGTGTGTTCTAATCATCATACTATGTTTTCCCCATCACCCATGTGTTACTGTTCTCTTTTTTCCCCAAATAGGCATCTCAGTGGTAACTCATTTTCTAAAAAGTTAGCATAGTATTTATTAGTTAAAAAATCTGTGCTAGTAGTGTATTCATTTTCTTATTTATTTCTTATTTATTTATTTATTTATCATTTATTAAGTATAGCTGACATTGAATGTTCTCGTAGTTTCAGATAAACAACATAGTGAGTCAACAGTTCTCTACATTCAGGAACATTGACCAGGATAAGTTACCATCTCTTACCATATCTCCCTGAGACGCTGTCTTCAGATACATACTCAAGACTGGAATTGTTGGGTCATACACTAGTTCCATTTTTAATTTTTTGTTTTCCAAAATGACTGTAACAATTTAAATTTGCATTTACACTTACACTAGTATACAAGCATTCCTTTCTTCCACATGCTTTCCAGCACTTGTTTTCTCCTGCCTTTTTGATAGCCATTCTGACCGGTGTGAGGTGATAGCTCATAGTGATTTTGTTTTGCATATCCCTGATAATGAGTGATGTTGAATACCTTTTCTTCTGGTTGGTCATTCGAATATATTTTCTTAGGAGAAACGTCCTCTTAGATACTTTGCCCATTGTTATTTATCTTGTTTTACTTCTTAAATATATTTATATCTTTACTTATCTCCCATTGGATTTTTTTTCTTCTTTCAAGTTTTCATTTCTATTCCAGGTAGCTTACATACAGGGTAGTATTAGTTTCACATCAATGATTTAGTGATTCATCACTTATATATAAATCCAGTGCTCATTACAAGGGCACTGCATAATAGCCTTCACCCACTTAATCCAATAACCAGCCCAATTCCCTCAGGTTATTCTCTAGAGTCCACTTCATCATTTGTCTCTCTTAAAAATTTTTCTCAGACATTCATCTGTTTTGTTTCTTAATTTACACATATGACTGAAATCATATGGTATTTGTCTTTCTCTGAGTAACTATTTTTGTTGAGCAAAGTACTCTCTGGCTTTATCCACATCATTGCAAATGGCAAGATTTCATTCTTTTTGTTAGCTAAGAAAGATAGGTAGATAGAGACATAGATGTAGTTAGATCTTTATAGGTAGATATAGATCTAGACAGACAGAGATCCCATCTTCTTCATCCATTCATCAGTCAATAAACACATAGGCTATTGTTGACAATGCTGCCATAAACATTGGGGTGCATGTATTCCTTTGAATCTCTATTTTTGTAACCATTCAGCAAATATCTAGTAGTGGATCTACTGGGTGGTAGGGTATTTCTATTTTTAACTTTCTGAGCAATCTCCGTACTGTTTTCCAGAGTGGCTGCACCACTTTGCATGCCCTCCAGAAGTATGAGGGTTCCATTTTCTCTGCATCCATGTCAATACCTCTTGTTTCCTGTGTGGCTCACTGTAGCCATTCTGACAGGTGTGAGTTGATATCTCACAGGTGGGTTTGATTTGTATTTCCTTGATGATGAGTGATTTTGGGCATTTCTTCATTTGTCTGTTAGCAATCTGAAAGTCTTCTTTGGAGGAATGTGTGTTAATATCTTCCACCTTTTTCTTAAGTGGATTATTTCTTTTTTGGGATGCTGAGTTTGATAACTTCTGTATGGATTTTGGATACTAACCCTTTATTGTCATTTGGAAATATCTCCTCCCATTCCACAGCTGCCTTTTGGTTTTGTTGATTGTTTCCTTCCCTGCACAGAAACCTTTTTTTATCTTGATTAAATCCCAAGAGTTTATTTTTGCTTTTGTTTCCCTTGCCTCTAGCGTTGTTTCTAGGAAGAAGTTGCTATAGGATTCCTGTCTCACGTTTAGGTCTTTCACCCATTTTGAAATTACTTTTTATATGGTGTAAGAAAGTGGTTTGGATTCATTCTTCTGCATGTTGCCGTCCAGTTTCCCCAACATTGTTTGTTGGAGAGACTGTCCTTTTGCCACTGGATATCTTTCCTTCTTTGTCAAAGATTACTTGACCATAGAGTTGAGGGTCAATTTATGGGTTCTCTATCCTATTCCATTGACCTATGTGTGTACCTTTGTACCGGTACCATACTTTATTGACCACTGCAGCTTTGTAATACAGCTTGAAGTCTGTAATGGTGATTGCTCCAGCTTTGGTTTTCCTTTTTGAAAACTGCTTCAGCTATTCAGGATTTTCTGTGGTTCCTTACAGAATTTAGAATTGTTTGTTGTATCTCTGTGAAAAATGCTGGCGATTTTGATAGGGAATGCATTAAATGTGTAGACTGCTTTGGGTAGTGTAGACATTTTAACACTATTTGTTCTTCTAATCCTTGAGCATGGAATGTTTTTCTATTTATTTGTCTCATCTTCAGTTTCTTTCAAAGTACAGATTTCAGTTTTCAGAGTACAGATCTTTACCTTTGGTTAGGTTTATTCCTAGGTATCTGAGGGGTTTTAGTGCAATTTTAAGTTCCTAGATTTCTCTTTTTGCTGCTTCACTATTGGTGTATGGAAATGCAAGAGATTTCTGTACATTGATTTTTATATCCTGCAACTCTTCTGAATATGTGTATATGAGGTCTAGCAACTTTTGGTGGAGTCTTTCCAGTTTTCTGAATAATGTGTCTGTGAAGAGTGAAAGTTTGACTCCTTCCTTGCCAATCTGGATGTCTTTTCTTTGCTGTGTGATTGCTGTAACTAGGACTTCCAGTAGTATATTAAATAACTGTGGTGAGAGAGGACATCCCTGTCTGGTTCATGACCATAGAAGAATAGCTCTCAGTTCTTCCCCATTGAGGATGATATTAACTAGGGGGCGTTCATATGGTCTTTATGATGTTGTGGTGGGTCTCTCTATCCCTATTTGTTGAGGATTTTTATCAAGAAAAGATACTGTATTTTGTCAAATGCTTTTTCTGCATCTATCGAGAGGATCCTGTGTTTCTTATCCTTTCTTTGATTAACGTGGTATATCATGCAGATGTCGAGCCACCTCTGCAGCCCAGAAATAAATCCCACTTGGTCATGTTGCATCATCCTGATAATGCGCTGTTGGATCTAATTAGTTAGTATCTTATGGAGAATATTTGCATCCATGCTCATCAGTGATATTGGCCTGTAATTCTCTTTTTTAGTGGGGTCTGTGTCTGGTTTTGGAATCAGGGCAATGCCGGGCTCATAGAATGACTTTGGATGTTTTCCTTCTGTTTTTATTTTTTGGAACAATTTCAGAAGAATATAGGTCTTAACTCTTTTTTAAATATTTGGTAGGATTCCCCTGGGAAACTCTCTTGTCCTGGACTTTTGTTTCTTGGGAGGGTTTTTTGTTTGTTTTTTTCACCGAAAAAAAGAGAAAAAGAGAGAGGGAGAACAGGAAGGGGAGGGGCAGAGGGAGAGAAAGCAAGAAGCAGAGTCCTGGCTGAGCAGGTTGCTCAACACAGGGTTAGATCCCTTGCACCCTCTGATCATGACTTGAGCCAAAGGCAGATATTTAACCAACTGAGTCACGCAGGTGCCCCTGTAGGGAGATTTTTGATTACTGATTCAATTTCCTTGCCACTTGGTCATCTGTTTAAGTGACCTATTTATTCCTATTTTACTTTTGGCAGTTTATATGTTCCCAGAAGTTTCTCTATTTCTTCCAGGATATCCAATAGTGGCATATAATTTTCTTAATATTCTTTTTCTTAAAAATTTCTTTTCACAGTAACAGTATTCATTGTTTTTGCACCACACCCAGTGCTCCATGCAAAACGTGCCCTCCATAACACCCACCACCTAGCTCCCCCAGCCGCCCACCCTCCAATCCTTCAAAACCCTCAGGTTGTTTTTCAGAGTCCATAGTCTCTCATGGTTCACCTCCCTTTCCAATTTCCCTCAACTCCCTTCTCCTCTCTAATTCCCCTTGTCCTCCATGTTATTTGTTATGCTCCACAAATAAGTGAAACCATATGATAATTGACTCTCTCTGCTTGACTTATTTCACTCAGCATAATCTCTTCCAGTCCCATCCATGTTGTTTCAAAACGTGGGTATTCATCCTTTCTGATGGAGGCATAATACTCCATAGTGTATATGGACCACATCTTCCTTATCCATTCGTCTGTTGAAGGGCATCTTGGTTCTTTCCACAGTTTGGCAACCGTGGCCAATGCTGGTATAAACATTGGGGTAGAGATGGCCCTTCTTTTCACTACATCTGTATCTTTGGGGTAAATGCCCAGTAGTGCAATTGCAGGGTCATAGGGAAGCTCTATTTTTTTTTTTTTTAATTTACAGGATAGCAGTATTCCTTGTTTTTGCACCACACCCAGTGCTCCATGCAATCCGTGCCCTCTCCAATACCCACCACCTGATACCCCCAACCTCCCACCCCCCGCCCTTCAAACCCCACAGATTATTTTTCAGAGTCCATAGTCTCTCATGGTTCACCTCCCCTTCCAATTTCCCCCAACTCCCTTCTCCTCTCTAAGTCCCCTTGTCCTCCATGTTATTTGTAATGCTCCACAAATAACTGAAACCATATGATAATTGACTCTCTCTGCTTGACTTATTTCACTCAGCATAATCTCTTCCAGTCCCGTCCATGTTGCTACAAAAGTTGGGGATTCACCCTTTCTGATGGAGGCATAATACTCCATAGTGTATATGGACCACATCTTCCTTATCCATCTGTCCGTTGAAGGGCATCTTGGTTCTTTCCACAGTTTGGCGACCGTGGCCATTGCTGCTATAACAGTGGGGTACAGATGGCCCTTCTTTTCACTACATCTGTATCTTTGGGGTAATACCCAGTAGTGCAATGGCAGGGTCATAGGGAAGCTCTATTTTTAATTTCTTGAGGAATCTCCACACTGTTTTCCAAAGAGGCTACACCAACTTGCATTCCCACCAACAGTGTAAGAGGGTTCCCCTTTCTCCACATCCCCTCCAACACTGGTTGTTTCCTGTCTTGCTCATTTTGGCCATTCTAACTGGGGTAAGGTGGTATCTCAATGTGGTTTTCATTTGAATCTCCCTGGTGGCTAGTGATGATGAACATTTTTTCATGTGTCTGATAGCCATTTGTATGTCTTCATTGGAGAAGTGTCTGTTCATATCTTCTGCCCATTTTTTTGATATGATTATTGGTTTTGTGTGTGCTGAGCTTGAGGAGTTCTTTATAGATCCTGGATATCAACCTTTTGTCTGTACTGTCATTTGCAAATATCTTCTCCCATTCCGTGGGTTGCCTCTTTGTTTTGTTGACTGTTTCCTTTGCTGTGCAGGAGCTTTTGATCTTGATGAAGTCAAGTTCAAAAAGTTCAAAAGTTCATTTTCGCTTTTGTTTCCTTTGCCTTTGGAGACATATCCTGAAAGAAGTTGCTGTGGCTAATATCGAAGAGGTTACTGCTTATGTTCTCCTCTAGGATTCTGATGGATTCTTGTCTCATGTGGAGGCCTTTTATCCATTTCGAGTTTATCTTTGTGTATGGTGTAAGAGTATGGTTGAGTTTCATTCTTCTACATATAGCTGTCCAATTTTCCCAGCACCACTTATTGAAGAGACTGTCTTTTTTCCACTGTATATTTTTTCCTGTTTAGTCGAAGATTATTTGACCGTAGAGTTGAGGGTCCACATCTGGGCTCTCTACTCTGTTCCACTGGTCTGTGTGTCTGTTTTTATGCCAGTACCATGCTGTCTTGGTGATCACATCTTTGTAGTAAAGCTTGAAATCAGGTAACGTGATGCCCCCAGTTTTATTTTTGTTTTTCAACATTTCCTTAGTGATTCGGGGTCTCTTCTGGTTCCATACAAATTTCTGGATTATTTGCTCCAGCTCTTTGAAAAATACCAGTGGAATTTAATCGGAATGGCATTAAAAGTATAGATTGCTCTAGGCAGTATAGACATTTTAACAATGTTTATTCTTCTGATCCAAGAGCATGGAATGGTCTTCCATCTTTTTGTGTCTTCTTCAATTTCTTTCATGAGTGTTCTGTAGTTCCTCGAGTACAGATCCTTTACTCCTTTGGTTAGGTTTATTCCCAGGTATCTTATCGTTCTTGGTGCTATAGTAAATGGAATCAATTCTCTAATTTCCCTTTCTGTATTTTCGTTGTTAGTGTATAAGAAAACCACTGATTTCTGTACATTGACTTTGTATCCTGCCACGTTACTGAATTGCTGTATGAGTTCTAGTAGTTTGCAGGTGGAATCTTTTGGGTTTTCCATATAAAGAATCATGCATCTGCAAAGAGAGAGAGTTTGACTTCTTCATTGCCAATTTGGATACCTTTTATTTCTCTTTGTTGTCTGATTGCTGTTGCTAGGACTTCTAATACTATGTCGAACAAGAGTGGTGAGAGTGGGCATCCTTGTCACGATCCTGATCTCAAAGGGAAGGCTGCAAGCTTTTTCCCATTGAGGATGATATTTGCTGTGTGTCTTTCATAGATAGATTTTTTGAAGTTCAGGAATGTTCCCTCTATCCCTATACTTTGAAGCGTTTTAATCAGGAATGGATGCTGGATTTTGTCCAATGCTTTTTCTGCATCAATTGAGAGGACCATGTGGTTCTTCTCTCTTCTCATAGTAATTTGTTCTATCACGTTGATTGATTTGTGAATGTTGAACCATCCTTGTAGCCCAGGGATGAATCCCACCTGGTCACGGTGGATAATCTTTTTAATGTGCTGTTGGATCCTGTTTGCTAGGATCTTGTTGAGAATCTTAGCATCCATATTCATCAGGAATATTGGTCTGAAATTCTCCTTTCTGGTAGGGTCTTTGCCTGGTTTGGGGATCAGGGTAATGCTGGCTTCATAGAAAGAGTCTGGAAGTTTTCCTTCTGCTTCACTTTTTTGAAACAGCTTCAGGAGAATAGGTGTTATTTCTTCTTTGAAAGTTTGGTAGAATTCCCCAGGGAATCCATCAGGTCCTGGGCTCTTGTTTTTTGGGAGGTTTTTGATCACTGCTTCAATCTCGTTACTAGATATTGATCTATGCAGGTTGTCAATATCTTCCTGGTTCAATTTTGGGAGTTTATAGTTTTCCAGGAATGCATCCATTTCATCTAGGTTGCTTAGCTTGTTGGCATATAACTGTTGATAATAACTTCTGATGATTGTTTCTACTTCCTCGGTGTTAGTTGTGATCTCTCCCTTTTCATTCATAATTTTATGAATTTGGGCTTTCTCTCTTTTCTTTTGGATTAGTGTGGCCAATGGTTTATCGATCTTATTGATCCTTCAAAAAACCAGCTTCTACTTTCATTGGTACATTCTACTATACCTCTGGTTTCTACCTCATTGATCTCAGCTCTAATCTTGATGATTTCCCTTCTTATGTGTGGAGTTGGTTTGATTTGTTGTTGATTCTCCAGTTCTTTAAGTTGTGAGACAGCTGGTGTATTCTGGATTTTTCAATTTTTTTTGAGGGAGGCTTGAATGGCTATGTATTTCCCTCTTAGGACTGCCTTTGCTGTATCCCATAGGTTTTGGACCAAAGTGTCTTCATTCTAATCAGTTTCCATGAATTGTTTCAGTTCTTCTTTGATCTCCTGGTTGATCCAAGCATTCTTAAGCAAGGTGGTCTTTAGCTTCCAGGTGTTTGAGTTCCTTTGGAACTCTTCCTTGTGATTGAGCTCCAGTTTCAAAGCATTGTGATCTGAGAGTATGCAGGGAATCATCTCAGTCTTTTGGTATCGGTTGAGTCCTGATTTGTGACCCAGTATGTGGTCTATTCTGGGGAAGGTTCCATGTGCACTTGAGAAGAATGAGTATTCTGTTGTTTTAGGGTGGGATGTTCTCTATATATCTATGAGGTCCATCTGGTCCAATGTGTCATTCGATGCTCTTGTTTAATTGTTGATTTTCTGCTTCGATGATCTGTCTATTTCTGAGAGAGGCATGTTAAGATCTCCTCTATTAATGTATTCATATCAATATGACTCTTTATCTTGATTAACAGTTTTCTTATGTAATTGGCTGCTCCCATATTGGGGGCATAGATATTTACAATTGTTAGATCATCTTGGTGGATAGTCCCTTTCAGAATTATGTAGTGTCCTTCTGTATCTCTGACTACACTTAAACTTTAGTTTAAAATCTAATTTATCTGATATGAGAATCTCTACCCTGGCCTTCTTTTGAGGCCCATTGGCATGAAAGATGCTTCTCCATCCCTTCACTTTCAGTCTGGGTGTATCTTTAGGTTCAAAATGGGTCTCTTGTAGATAACATATGGATGGGTCCTGTCGTTCTATCCAATCTGCAACCCTGTGCCGTTTTAAGGGTGCATTTAGGCTATTTGCATTGAGAGTGATTATTGATAGATACGGTTTTATTGACATCGTGTGACCTTTGAAGTCTTTCTTTCTGTAGATTACCTCTATATTTCTGTTCAATGCTATTCTTAGGATTTTTCCTCTTTTATAGACCCCCCCCCTTAATATTTCCTGCAGTGTCGACTTGGTGGTTGCATAGTCTTTTAAGCCTTGCTGGTTCTTGGAAACTCTTTATCTCTCCATCCATTTTGAATGTCAGTCTTGCTGGATAAAGTATTCTTGGCTGCATGTTCTTCTCGTTTAGTGCGCATAATATATCTTGCCAGCCCTTTCTGGCTTACTTACCAGGTCTCTGTGGACAGGTCTGATGTTATTCTGATGGGCTTTCCTCTGTAAGTAAGGAGCCTCTTTGTCCTAGCGGCTTTCAAGAGATTATATCTACAATTATGATTCCTCAATTTGACTATCAGGTGCCTTGATGTTGTTTTGGAATCTATAATCTTGGGTGGAGACCGTTCGGCCTCTAGTACATGAACGCTGGGTCCATTCACGAGATTGGGAAAATTTTCATGAAGAACTTGTTCCACTAGATCTTCTAGACTTCTTTCTTTCTCCTCCCCTTCAGGGATTCCAACAATTCTGACGTTGCAACGTTTCATGGCATCATTTATTTCCCTGTTTCTGTTTTCGTGGCTTCTAAGCTGTTTGTTCCAGGCTTCCTCCTGATCCTTTCTCTCTATCTATTTGTCCTCCAGATCACTAATTCTATCTTCTGTCTCAGTTACCCTAGCTTTGAGAGAATTTAGATTAGATTGGAACTCATTGAGAGCATTGTGAACCTCAGCCCTGGTAGCTTTTAGCTCTGCCCTAACATTGTGAACATCATCTCTGGTCGCTTTCACTTTGGCCCTAATCAATTCCGTTTGATCATCCATGGCTTTCTCCAACTTAGCTATTGCCTGGATAATTGTTAGCGTGAATTCTCTTTCCAACATATTGTCTATGTTGATAGCCGTTAGCTCTGTTGCAGAAGGTCCGTCCTCTGTATTTTTCTTCTTTTGGGCCTTCCTCCTCCTAGTCATTTTGGTGAGAGATGACTGAACAGATGTAGCTGGATATATCGACCGTGGTGCAGTCAAGGTGCACCCTGGAACGCTTCTGAGCAATCAGGATTCCCCACCCACACGAGAGAAAAAAGAAAAGAAAAAGAAAAAAGAGAGAGAGAGAGAGACAGGAAAGTAAGGGAAGATAAAAGAGAAGGTTCCGCCCAAATGGGCCCCAGGGTAATACTTATGAAGTATACAAACAAAAACAGACAAACAAAAAGACTGATAAAAGTATATGACAAGAGAGAGAGAGAAAAAATATATATATATATATAAGCCAATAAAGGAAGAACCTCGTCAAAAAGAACCCCAAGTGTAAGATTTATATACTATCAGGACAAACACAAGAACACAGAAACACTGGTGGAAGAAAAAGATGGGAGAGTGGTAATAAATTCTCAGTGTGTGTGAGGAAGGTTGTTTTGATTCTTCCTGAATGTATCTTGATATCTTTGTTAAAGGACTCAACTGTCCTAAGATAAAGGGGGATTAAAAATTGGTTTACCGGGGCGCCTGGGTGGCTCAGTGGGTTAAGCCGCTGCCTTCGGCTCAGGTCATGATCTCAGAGTCCTGGGATCGAGCCCCGCATCGGGCTCTCTGCTCAGCAGGGAGCCTGCTTACTCCTCTCTCTGCCTGCCTCTCTGCCTGCTTGTGATCTCTCTGTCAAATAAATAAATAAAATCTTTAAAAAAAATTGGTTTACCTATAGGGGTAGTATGGATTGGGGAAAGGGGATTACTTTGAAGTTTAACTCTATATGAATATTAGAAAATAAAAATAAAAAAGGAATAAACTAGACTAAACTAAAATAAAAAAGAAATTTAAAAAATAGAAGTGCAAAAGAAAAACACAGGTGTCTGTATCAAAAAGTTCAGGTTAGAAGGTTATTATGGAATTTGATGTACTGGACAGCTCACTGTAATGGTAAATAGGTTAAAAATTATCTATATAAAAAAATGAGGCAGAATAGTGGGAACAAATTAAAAATAAAAGTTGTCCTATGAAATAGTGGTGGTTGTTCTCTTATAGTTTTTTTTTTTTTTCTCCTTTCCTGGTTGGTTTTCTGGAGGAGGGGCCTGTCACGTGGGTTTTCAGTCAATAATGTTCCCTGAGTTAAGTCCTCCTGCCCCCCTCAAGGGGGTGGGCTCTGAGGAAACCGTTTTTTTTCAGGCTTTTGTTCTCTGGAGGTTTTGTTTGTTCACTTTTTTTTTTTTCCCCTCTCGCCTTGACCTCTTTTGATGGTTATAGGTTTAGAGGAAAGCAAACTGCACTCTGACCTCCCTCTCATAGAGAAGCCTCAGTCTGGCCGCAGAGCCCATATAAATTCCCCCTTGGCCACTGGCAGAGCAGGTTCTGAGTCGAGGTCCCTGGGGACGCAGGATCTTCTGATTGTACCCAAAACCATGGCAGTGGAGGCTGTCTGGGTAGCTCCAGACCACCAGAGAGGTTCCAAGCAGCGATAGCTTACAGATTTTCCCGCTGGCCCGGGCTGGGAGTGCCTTGTCTTTCTGGGTCTAAGAGCGCCCTACTTGCGTGCCCCTCTCTCAGGGGAGGCTGCGGGTCGCGTGCGCGTGCCCGTCTCGGGCTCTGAGAGTGGGCGCAGGTCCGAGAGAACCAGGCTGGGCCTTCATGCACCTCTCTCAGGGGAGAGTTTGGGGTGTGCGTCTCAGGCTCTGAAACAATGGCACGGGTCTAAGAGCGCCTGGTCGACCTTTGTACACCTCTCTCAGGGGAGGGTGAGGTGCGCGCGTGTCTTAGACTCTGTAGCAGGGCTCGGCGTTCTGCCATCTGGCGTGGCTCCCTGCCCCTCACAGGAGCCAGACCCCATGCAATTTCGGGCGTGCTGGCAGCTCAGGGACGAAGACCTGCTTTCTCCGACGCACTCTCTCTGGCTCAGTGCTAGGGGAGGCTATCCTGGGTCCAGGGACTTAAGCCCCTGTCCCCAGCCGCCCCGATTCCCACAGTTTCCCCCCTCCACGATCCTTTGCTCTTTTGGAGTGCTTTCAACCAATCTCCAAGTTAATGCTGGTCCCCAGATGCAGGGCACTCTTGTATTAGG
The DNA here is from genome assembly GCF_902655055.1 of Lutra lutra. Classification (NCBI taxonomy): domain Eukaryota; kingdom Metazoa; phylum Chordata; class Mammalia; order Carnivora; family Mustelidae; genus Lutra; species Lutra lutra. The sequence goes on along the minus strand of NC_062297.1, from coordinate 1,376,604 downwards.
GGTATTAGTTTCCAATCGGTCGCCTCTGGTGGCTCCCTCCCCCTTTTGTTTATCTTCCGATATCAGTCCGATGTTACCACTCCATTTTACCTGCCCACTGGCATCTTCTGCCCCTGTAGAGATCCAGACATGTACAATTCTGATCTCAGGCTAATTTCATGGGTGATCGGAGTTCTTTGGTAGGTAATCAGCTCACTTTAGGGTACAGGTTGAAAAGGCGCCTCCTCCTGCTTGCCTGCCATCTTGTCTCCCCTCCCACAATCCGGGAAGCTCTATTTTTAATTTCTTGAGGAATCTCCACACTGTTCTCCAAAGTGGCTGCACCAACTTGCATTCCCACCAACAGTGTAAGAGGGTTCCCCTTTCTCCACATCCCCTCCAACACATGTTGTTTCCTGTCTTGCTCATTTTGGCCATTCTAACTGGGGTAAGGTGGTATCTCAATGTGGTTTTCATTTGAATCTCCCTGGTGGCTAGTGATGATGAACATCTTTTCATGTGTCTGATAGCCATTTGTATGTCTTCATTGGAGAAGTGTCTGTTCATATCTTCTGCCCATTTTTTTGATATGATTATTGGTTTTGTGTGTGCTGAGCTTGAGGAGTTCTTTATAGATCCTGGATATCAACCTTTTGTCTGTACTGTCATTTGCAAATATCTTCTCCCATTCCGTGGGTTGCCTCTTTGTTTTGTTGACTGTTTCCTTTGCTGTGCAGAAGCTTTTGATTTTGATGAAGTCCCAAAAGTTCATTTTCGCTTTTGTTTCCTTTGCCTTTGGTGACCTATCTTGAAAGAAGTTGCTGTGGCTGATATCGAAGAGGTTACTGCCTATGTTCTCCTCTAGGATTCTGATGGATTCCTGTCTCACGTGGAGGTCTTTTATCCATTTCGAGTTTATCTTTGTGTACGGTGTAAGAGAAAGGTCGAGTTTCATTCTTCTACATATAGCTGTCCAATTTTCCCAGCACCATTTATTGAAGAGACTGTCTTTTTTCCACTGTATATTTTTTCCTGTTTTGTCGAAGATTATTTGACCATAGAGTTGAGGGTCCATATCTGGGCTCTCTACTCGTTCCACTGGTCTATGTGTCTTAATATTCTTTTACAATTGCTTGTATTTTTGTGGTGTTGGTTGTGAAATCTCCTCTGCCACTTGTGGTTTTACTTATTTGGTTCTTTTGTCTTTTTGATAATTCTGGCTACAGGTTTATCAATTTTTAAAAAATTTTTCAAGGAACCAACTCCTGTTTTATTGATCTATTTTAAAAGTCTGTTTGTTTGTTTGCTTATCATTTATTTCTGCTTAAGCTTTATTATTCCCTTGTTTTGCTGTCTTTAGCCTTCATTCTTTTTCTAGATCCTTCGGGTAAATATCTAGGTTTTGTTTTTTTTTTCAGGTTACTCTTGCTTCTTGTGTTTGACCCATAGTGGTCTATGCATCCCTTTTAGGACTGCTTTTTCTGTATCCCATAGGTTCTGGAATGTTATGTTTTCATTTTCATTTGTTTCCATGTATTTTTAAATTTATTCTTTCATCTCCAGGTTGATCCATTCATTCTTTAGTAGCTTGTTGTTTAACCTCCCTGTATATCTCATCTTTCCAAGTATTTTCTTGTGGTTGGCTTTAAGTTTCATGGGGTTCATGTTTCATGGTGGTCTGAAAATACGCATGTCCTGTTGTCAATGTTTTTGTACTTGTGAGGGCAGATTTGTGGCCCTGTATGTGATCTCTTCAGGGTAGTGTTCCGTGTGCACTCAAAAAGAATGTGTATTCTGCTGCATTAGGATGAAATCCTCTGAATAGATGTGTTAAGTCCATCTGGTCCAGTGTGTCATATGAAGCCCTTGTTTCCTTGAGGATTTCATCTTAGATGACTGCCCATTGGCACATTAAAAGGTGGGTTTAAGTTCCCCTGTTATTATTGTGTTATATCCATGGGTTCCTTCATGTTTTCTAATAAATTGTTTTATATATTTGGGTGCTTCTGAATTTGGATCACAAATATTTACAATTATTGGAACTTCTTCTTGGATAGACCCATTAATTATAATAGAGTGCTCTTCTTCATCTCGTTACAGTCTGTTGTTTCAAATGTAGTTTTTCTGATACAAGTATTGCTACCCAAGCTTTCTTTAGATGTCCATTTGCATGAAAAATATTTTTCCATTGCCTCACTTCCAATCTTCAGGTCTAAAATGAGTCTCTTGTATGCAGCAGCATATAGATGGATCTTATTTATTTATTTTTTTAAATCCATTCCGACACCCTCTGTCTTTTAATTGGAGCATTTAGTCCACTGACATTTAGAGTGATTATTAATAGATCTGAGTTTAGTGCCTTTTGTTGCTTGTTTCTTCATTGTTTCTGGAGATTTCCTGTGTTCCTTCTGTGTTCTCACTCAAAGAGTCCCCTTTAATATTTCTTGCAAGGCTCTTTTAGTGGACATGAACTCCTTTAGTTTCTGGTTTTGTGGAAACCACAAATTCAGAATGATATTCAGAATGATAACCTTGCTGCATGGAGTATTCTTGGCTCCAGGGTTTCCCCATTGAGCACTCTGATCCCTTCCAGCCTGTGAAGTTTCTGTTCAGAGGTCTACCACTGGGCTTATGGGTCCTCTCTTATAAGTTAAGGATGACTTTGTCCTGCTGCTTTTTGGAATTTTTTTTTCTTTATTGCTGTATTTTGCAAATTTAACTACAGTGTCTTGATGTTGACCTGCTTTTGTTGATTTTCATGGGAGTTCTCTGTGCCTGCTGGATCTGGGTGTCTGTTTCCTTCTCCAGATTTGGCTGATGTGGTCATCTATATTTCCTCACATAAATTGTCTGCCCCCTTTTCTCTCTCTCTCCTTCTTCTGGGACACCTATGGTATGAATGCTATTATGTTTGATGGAGTCACTGAGTTCCCTAAGTCTATTCTCCTGATTCATAATTCTTGTTTCTCTCATTTGTTCAGCTTCATTATTTCCCATTATTTTATCTGTTATATCACTTGTGGTTCCTCTGCTTCTTCCATTCTTGTGGTCATTCCATCCAGCCTGTTTTCAGTCTCAATTATTTCATTTTCCATGTCTGACTGATTGCTTTTTAGCTCCTTTATCTCTGTGGTAAGAGCTTCCCTCAAATCTTCCATTCTTTTCTCAAGCCCAGGCTGTGTCCTCATGATCAATTGCCTGAAATTCTCCATCATACATATTATTTATATCTGTTTTCCTTGGATCTGTGGTTGTAGCCTTTTCTTGCAGTTTCATATGGGGTGAATTCATCCATTGTGGCATTTTGGCTAAGTTTCTGTCCTCTTCTCTGTGTTAGAAAAGCCTGTTATGTTTCCTGCTTCTGAGAGTAATGCCTTTATGAAGAAGAGGTCATGTATTGTCCAGGGCCACTGTCACTATCAGGGAGTGTCGCTGGTATGTACTCTGCTGCTGTGTCTTGGCTAGTCTAGCCTTCAGACCAGTTGTCTGCAGAGGTGCTCCAGGCCTGCAGTGGGCAGTGTTTGGTCCTTGGCCACAGGGTGGCAAGTTTAAGTAGGTGTGCTCTGCTCTGCTTGTGAAATGAGACCTGATGCTGCCTCCTCTGGAACTGAAGCCTTGCAGCATTCTCTGGTGGGTAGATGTGGTGTGGGCATAGTTTCCTGCTCGTCTTCTGGGAAAGGGGGGCCCATTGCACTGGGACTGAGGCAAAATTGGTCATGAAGGGCTGGGGTGGGACCAGGGATAAGCAGGTTAAGCAGCCTGTGTTGGCACTGTGGCAACAAATGTGGTTTTGTGTCGATACTGAGGGGTGGGGCAGGAGAATGTCACTTTTGGCCCTAGAGAGAAGGCTCCGTGCTTGTCCCTCTCTGGGGAGTTCCTGAAGAAGAGCAAACAATCTCCTCTGTGTGTGTCCCAGGCAACTCCCTGGGTTCTCTGCCTTCACACTGTCTGCCTGTGGACAATTTGCCTGCCTTGTCTCCAGGAGCAGTGAAGTGCTTCTGGGCTCTCTCCCAACCAGGCATGACTTTCAAAACTCCAGGCTCTAGGGACATGCAGTGTGAAGGACCTTGAGGGGACGGTGTCACTGCATTGGGACCGAGGGAGGCTTGACTGAGAAGGACAGTTGCACCAAAGTGCCTGAGTGTGTGACCTGGAGAAAGCAAGCTAGGCAGCAGGGTTGTGGCAAAGCTGCCCTTCACAGGTGGCTGAGCATTTATTCTGAGGGGAAGGGGAAGAAAATGGCACTGCTGGCTCCTTTGTCTCTGCAGAGGTGTCTCCACAAACAATATCTCTCATGGGTGCACTCCATGAGAGGGGCATAATGCCCCTCCTCGCCCCGCTGTGTGCCCCAGTTGTTCCTCAGATCATGCCATCTGCCCCCCAGGGTTGTGTGTTTGTCTTTTCTACAGGATTAGTTTTGCATTCTCAGATCTCTATCACAACCGTGCTTGTTAACCTTTAAGTCTTCAAGCCCCACTGGTTGCAAAAACTCATGAAGATCAGCCTTTCTTATTTTCCTAGCCAATGACTTTGGGGACATATTCTCACCATTCTCTGTGACCATGGCTCTGTCCCCTTCACAGCACCCAAAATCTGCTCCTCTCCTAAACCATGTCTTGACACTTCTGCCTTCTTTAGTTGGCTTCTTCTCTCCCTCTAGTTGTGGAGTTTGTTCTGTCTGTCCTCAGGTTGATTTGTTAGGTATTCAGAATCGATAGTTATCTAGGTATGGTTGCCGGACATCGTGAGCCAAGGCCCCTCCTATTGTGTTGCCAACTTAACCCCCACCCCCATTTTTGTCATAATCTTTATTATTTCCTTCCTTTTGGTGACTTTAGACTTAGTTTTCTCTTCCCCCCTTTTCCCCTTTGATGTGTGAGTTTCCCCCCAGCCCTGAGATATTTTCTTAGCATTGGTATTTGTCACTATAAAATTCCATCTTGGAACTAACTTTGATGCGTCCCAAAACTTTTTGTAGATTGTTTTCCTTATTCATTTGTTTCATGATATTTATTGGTCTCCTTTTGATTTATTTGATTCATTGGTTATTCATGTGTATATTGCTTGTGAATTTCCAGCTTTCTCTTATTGTTGATTTCTTATTTCATAACATAGTTGTCAGGAAATATGCTTAAAAAATTTTTATTGTTTATTTTTTGAGAAAGAGAACAAGCAGAAGGAGAGGGAGAAGCAGATTTACCGCTGAGCAGAGAGCCCAATGCTTGGACTCAATCCCAGGACCCTGGGTTCATGACCTGAGGCAAAGGGAGATGCTCAATTGACTGAGCCACCCAGGCGTCCCAGAAAAGATACTTGATATGATTTCGGTCTCCCTAAATTTGTTCAGACTTGTTTTGTGACCTAACATAGATCTATCCTGGAGAATGTTCAATGTGTGTTTGAGAAAAAACATGTTTTCTTTTGCTATTGGATCGAATATGCTGGTGTTCCTGTTAAGTTATTTTGATTTTTTTTTTAAGATTTTATTTATCCATTTGACAGAGAGAGAGAGAGAGATCACAAGTAGGCAGAGAGGCAGGCAGAGAGAGGGGAAAGCAGGCTCCCTGCTGAGCAGAGAACCCCATGTGGGGCTCGATCCCAGGACCCTGGGACCATGACCCGAGCCGAAGGCAGAGGCTTTAACCCACTGAGCCACCCAGGCACCCCTAAGTCATTTTGATTTAAAGTATAATTCAAGTCCATTATTTTTTTAAATTGATTCTCTGTCTGTTTGATCTATCGCTTTTGAAACGTGGAGAATTGAGGCCCCTACTATTACTGAATTGCTTTCCCTTTTTGCCTGCAAAGCTATTAACAATTGTAAAAGATATTTATGTGCTACAGTATTAAGTGCATATACATTTAAAAATCCTTTTTGATGCATTGACAACATTGGCATTTTATGAAGACCTTACCTTTTGTTAAATCTTTGACTTAAAGTCTATTTTGTCAATGATACAAATGTATACTCCTGTTCCCTTTTGGTTTTCACCTTCATAAAAATTTCTCCCCATCTCTTTACTTTCAGCTTATGTGTGAATTTGGTGCTGAAATGCATCCCCACTAGGCAACTTATAATTGGGTCCCTTTTAAATTGTTATTTATTTAGCTACTCTTTGTTTTAATTGTAGAAATTAAACCATTTATATATAGAATAATTATTGGTAGACTTATGATTGCTATTTTGTTCATTGTTTTATAGTTCCTTTATTCCTCTCCGCTACTGTTGCTCCATTTCTTTGTGAGTTGAGTTTTCTGTGGTGGTATACTTTGTGTTCATTTTTACCACTCGTGTATTTATTATAAATTATTGCCTTGCTATTGTCATGAGCATTTATAATACTTTGTGATTAGAATACCCTATTTTAACCTGATAACAATTTCAATTGCAAAGAGAAATTGGTAATTTTCAGATTTATTTATTTATCTGACAGAGGGAGGGGAAGAAAGAGGGAGACTGGAGAGAGAGAGACAGAGAGCGAGTGAGTGTAAGTAGGGGGAGTGGCAGGCAGAAGGAGAAGCAGGCTCCCCACTGAGCAGGGAGTCCAACGTGGGGCTCGATCCCAGGACCCAGAGATCATGACCTGAGATGAAGGCAGACGGTTAGCCACCTGAGCTACCCAGGTCCCCCTGCAAAGAGAAATTGCACACAATTTGCATTTTACGAATTTCCACACATTTACTTGGCTACAGTTATGTTTGTTGTTGTTTTGTCCCAATTTACATATTTAAAGATATTTTATATCCATTAACAAAATATATTTTTTAAACTTTAATAAGGTACTTCAAACTTCTGTCTTTTTAAGTGGTTTAAAGTATAAGTAACTGGTTTGTAAATGGGATTACAAAGCACCATTACATTGTTACGATATTTACCTTTACCAGTGAGTTTTATACTCCTATATATTTTCATGTCACTAATTAGTGTCCTTTCATTTCTCCTTCAAAACTCTATCATTTACCTCCCCTCTGGTAACCATTAGCTAGTTCTCTAGAATGAAGAGTCAGTTTCTTGGTTTTTCGCCCTCTTTTTCCCCTTTGTTCACCTGTTTTGTATCTTAAATTCCACATATGAATGAAATCATTGTCTGACTGATTTATTTCACTTAGCATTATATTCTCTAGCACCATCCATAAATATCAATCAATAGATGAATGGATAGAGAAGATGTGGTGTATATAGAGAGTGGAATATTATTCAGCCACGAAAAGAATGAAATCTTGCCGTTTGTAAGGACTGTTTTTCTGAGTTCAGAGTTTTCTGTATGAGTTCTCTGAAAACCAAGCTTCCTTTTAAGTAATTGTTTTGGATTCCTTTTCAGGATAACGTACAGAAGTCTATTTCCTTGGCCTTAGTTAGTGGGAAATTATTGTGTTCCTTTGATGTTATCATGTTTCCTTGCTTTTTCATTTTTTTGGATTGCCTTTCATTGATGTCTGCACATTGAGGAAGTAGCCCCTACTTCAGTCTTTTCAGACCGGTAGGCAGGATTTCACCTGAATGTGGGTACCAGCTGGGTGGGGTGCAGTATGTCTGATTCCTGAGAAAGCACAGAGATGAGGTCTCCATAGAGCTCCAGCAGCTCACATTGATTCTTGTGAGACTGTAAGTGTGTTCTCTGGCCAACAGTGTAGTGATTGTGCAGGTGGCAGTGCTGTGTAGGGTCATAGCGATCCTCAGAAATGAAAGCTGATACAGTCTTCCTCTTCTTTTTGGGGGGTGAAAGTTCTTGGGGCCAGATCTGGCACTACACTTAAAGCACCAGTAGCTTCACAGTCCTATGATTAGGACCTGTGGTAACTACCATAATACCTGGATAGTGGGGGCATAGATGCCTTGCTATAGCAGTGGCAATGGTGTCTGAGGCACAGAAGTATGCATATCTCTAGTGGAACTGACTCCTCACCTTCTAGAATTTCCTCTGGCTGCAGTGCAGGAATACAGCTGTAGTATTGGCCTGAGAGGATAGGGTGCAGTGGTGGGTTGGGCACAGGACTCAGGGTACAGTTGCAATGCAGCCTGGGAATGGTGAGTCAAAGTCCCAACTATGTCCCGGGGGAAGTTTTGGAACAGCAGCAGCATATCTCTGATGATGGCTCATTGAAGCCACATGTTGGGATCCTGGCTATGGAATGCGGGGCAACAGCAATGTGGCCCCAGCACTGGTGGGTAAATCCATGACCAATGACCATAGGGCTGGGGCACAGATCAGTGGAACTTAGACTCAGTAATGCCATGTGAAATCTGTGACCTGGGGCCTAGGGTGGGATACAGAACAGCAGTGGCTCTGCTTTGGTATTGTTTTTGGGTCAAAGCTATTATCTGCAACCTGAGAGAAGGGCTCAAAACAATGACAGCTCCATTCCCATATATAGCAAGACACTATATCCAGTCCCAGAGAGTGGGCTGCAGTGGTAACAGGTGCCCTCGGGAGCAGATCTCTCTGTAGTAGTAGCTCAAGATTTAGAGAGTAGGCAGATGAAGGAGTGGAGACTCCAACAGCTCTGTCAGCTGGGTTCAGCATTGGTTAAGCCTCCGAGGTCCTTGCTGTCAAAGGCTCCTGAGATTCTCCTGTTTCTCTTTATCCCTTGTGGTGAAATCCCTCTAAAACAGTTCCTCTTGACATCGCATTGTTCTGGACTAGGTGATAAGGTGATGCAGGAAAGATACTTCCTGTACTTTTCTGGGTAGTTATACTCATTAAAAAAAACAAAAAACAAGAACAAGAGCAACAACAACAAGAACAAGAACAACAGCAACAACAGAAGTGCTCTCCAGGGTGTCTGTTGCTACTTCATTATAAAAAGAACTTTCTGGGACGCCTGGGTGGCTCAGTGGGTTGAGCCTCTGCCTTCAGCTCAGCTCATGATCTCAGGGTCCTGGGATCGAGTCTCGCATCGGGCTCTCTGCTTGGCGGGGAGCCTGCTTCCTCCTCTCTCTCTGCCTGCCTCTCTGCCTACTTGTGATCTCGCTCTGTCAAATAAATAAATAAAATCTTAAAAAAAAATAAAAAAAATAAAAAAGAACTTTCTGAGAGCTATTTTTGTTGGTTTGTTGTTTATTGCATATTGGTTTTGTGAGGGGGAAATGACAGTTGGATTTCTTACCCTCCATCTTGCTGACATCACCCTATTTTTCCTTTCTAAGACAGTAAATATCAAAAGATATAACCCATAGAAACAAGAATCCGGGGTGCCTGGGTGGCTCAGTGGGTTAAAGCCTCTGCCTTCTGCTCAGGTCATGATCTCAGAGTCCTGGAATTGAGCCCTGCATTGGCTCTCTGCCGAGCAGAGAGCCTGCTTCCCCCTCTCTCTCTGTCTGCCTCTCCACCTACTTGTGATCTTTGTCTGTCAAATAAATAAATAAATAAAACCCTTAAAAAAAAAAAGAAGAAGCAAGAATCCCCTGGGGGTCCCCAATAATCCTTTAGAGTGTATAGTCCTGAGGCCAAAATGATTGAGAATTGTTGCCACAGTGCAAATGTCCTAGGTGAATTCTTCTAAATACCAAATTTGTTGTTTTTGTTGCTGAGTCCTTATTGTCTCCACAGTCCTTTTGTTTAAATTCCCAGAAATTCTACTAAAACAAGCCATCCAGTAACACCAGTGTTGCAAGGCAGGACCTTATGTCTTGATAGGCTTTGAACTCCTTAAACCCAGTACAGAGCTTGCCACTCACAGGCAAGGATTATTAAGGATTTAAGATTGCCAAGGATTATTAAGATAGTTGAAGCTGTACAAAAAGTCTGCAGAAGGTGGGGCGCATGGGTGGTTTAGTCATTAAGCATCTGCCTTTGGCCTTGGGCATGATCCCAGGGTTCTGGGATTGAGCCCCACATCGGGCTCCCTGCTCAGAAGGGAAGCCTACTTCTCCCTCTCCCACTCCTCCTGCTTGTGTTCCCTCTCTCGCTGTGTCTCTCTCTGTCAAATAAAGAAGGAAAATGTTTAAAAAGAAAAAAAAAAGTCTGCAGGAGGAATACAGTCTGCACTCATCTCACCAAGTCCCGGTCTTGGCACAGACTTGTTATCCCTGTTGAAGCAGCATCTGATAATAATAGATGTCCTTGGAGTGGCACCATTTTCTAGAGTGGACTAAGGCACTCTGTGAACTAGTAGTGGAACTAGGCACTCTAAATTCTAGAGGTGTTTTGTTCACAATTTTTAACTCCATTTTGCTAAAAATTGGCTTGACATGGCTAAGAAAAAAATGGTCTCATATGACCATCAAATACAGAGGAAGAAAAACAATTGCATTTAGTGTTTTGTTTGAGTAGTGTCTCTTGACTATTTAAAAAGGAGCAAAGGAGAGAGGGGTGTAAAATTACAATGTAGGAAGATCCTGAACTCACCCTTTTGCACAGATGCAGTGAATTGATACCTATATCTAGGTCAATTCCTTCTGAAGAAGAACTGAGATTGAACCAATTGAATTGCTTCTGCCCAAAGGAGGGGGTGGGGACCATAAGGAATGGCAGAAGAGACACAGGCATGATAAAGAAGGGAACTCCCATACCTAATGCTGTAAAGCTTTGTGGGGAGGGTTAGTCCTGTGGATCCGGTGCAAGTTTTGCCCAGGCTGGACACCACAAAAAGAACAAAACCCAAACAAACAAAAAATCTTTAAAGGGCAATGAGAGACTAGAAGTGGACGAAACTCATTTACTGACCAAAGTTTATCTGCCAAATGGTGGGCATCTGCTGGTACTCAGTATGGTCAAAGGTACTGAACATCATCGTTATGTTCCCCCACCACCATGATTGTGCAGATGGGAGTGATGTCCAGGTGCTCTTCTGGGCCACCTCAGCAAGCTCCAGACTGTTAGCCCACAATAGCTCCAGCCATCTTCCCAAACAACCACCTGGATGTGGCTCCCCCAGCTCCAGCAATCCCACCAAGGCTGCTCTGGAATGACGTACACCAGGAAACCGCCAGCCTACACCCACTCTAGCTCCACCCATCCCATCATGGTGACCCAGGCACTAAGCACACCAGGACACCCAAAACCCATGTCCTCTTTCACTCTAGCCATGCCTCAGCTTATGCTTACACCAGGTTCACCATCTCTTCAGGGCTACCTGGGTGAGGAGTGTCCCCTGGCACCCTGGCCCATGCCTACTTCAGCTCCAGTGATATTGCTTGGGTGCTCTCAACATTCAGTGTCCTGCCCCACACTCTTCCCAGCAGGAATCTTGCCATGGTGGCCCAGTAGGGAATAGTTCAGGATTCCCTGGCCTCTATCTGCTTCAGTTCCAGCCATCCCATCAGAGTGCCATGGCCCATCTCTGCTTCAGCTCAAGCCATCCTGCCAGGAAGCCCCCAGTGGAGAGTGCTCCAGGAGCACCTGGCCAGTGCCTGCTTCAGCTCCAGCCATGCCACCAGGGTAGCCCTGGCATAGGATGCCCTGGGATCCACAGCCAACTCCTACTCCAGCCCCAGCCAACCAGCCAAAACTGCCAGGCATGCACAGAGGATGTTCATACACACAACCACATCTTCAAAACTGGCAGAAGCAGATGTTTTATGTAATTTTTAGAAACCGACACAGAGAAGGAAGTAAATGAGGAGACAGAGGAATACATTCCAATCAAGAGAAGAAGACAAAACATTCAGAAAAGGAATTAAATGAATTAAATGAATTAAATGAAATAGAGAAAATCAACTTACCCAATAAAGAGTTCAAAGCAGTGGTCAAAAAGATGCTCACTGAACTTGGGGGAAGAGTGGATAAACTGTGAGAAACTTAAAATGATATAGAAAATATAAAAAGGAACCAGTCAGAATTAACAAATATCATACCTGAAATGAAAGTACATCAGAGGGAATCAACAACAGATTAGCAAAAACAGAACAACAGATCAATGATCTGGAAGAGGGGGTTATGGAAACCACACAAGCTGAACAGCAAAAAGGAAAAAAAAAAAAAGACAATAAATTAAGGGATCATGGGACATCAAACTTACTAATGTTTGCATTATAGAGGTCCCAGAAGGAGACAAGAGAGAAAAAGTGGCAAAAAACTTATTTGGAGAAATAATAGCTAAGAACTTCTCTAACTGGAGGACATCCAGATCTAGAAAGCATAGAGAGTCCTAAAAAAGATAAAGGAAAATCCACAACAAAACCCATCATAGCCATAAATGCAAAACCTAATGATAGAGAATCTTAAAAGCAGCAAGAGCAAAAGCAACTAGTTACATACAAGACGAAACCCCATAAAGCTATCAGCTGACTTTCAGAAGAAACTTTGCAAGCCAGAAGGAAGCAGCACAATGTATTCATACAGGTAAAAGGAAAACAACCCACAGAAAGAATACTCCTCTGGCAAAGTCATCATTCAGAGTTGAAGGAGAGAGAAAGCGTTTTCCAGAAAAAAATTAAAGCAGTTCATTAAGTGTCAACCTGCCTTATAGGAAATGTTCAAGGTGTTGGATCGGGGGACTTTGGGAGTGACCCCCCCCCCACTCCTTTCCTTCACCGTTGACTCTCCCACCGAAAGGATGTATGCCCTGGTCACATCTCCATAGGTAACCCGATACCTATGCAGGAAACAGATAAAAGACCCCTGCCAACTCCCTCCCAGTGCGACTTCTCCCACTCCCCTTTCCAGAGTCGAAGAAACTCTCCGGAGGGTGCCCACCTCCTCCCTGCACAACTTTCCTGGCTCCCCTTCTCCTGAGCCCTGAAACTTCCTGGGAGAGTGCCTTTAATAAATCTTGCCTTGCACCCCCTTCGCCAGGTGTCGGTTTGTCTCAACTATAACACCTTATACAAGGGATTTCATTAAGTGGAAAAGAAAAGAGCATAACTAGAGTAAGAAAGTTATGAAAGGAAAAAACTTCACTGGTAAAAGCAATGAAATTGCACAGGTAGTAAGGCAATAAAGGTTAAAAGACAAAACTAATAGAATCGGTAGTAACCAAAAATTAGTTAAGGAATTCACAAGATATAAAAACCACAAAATATGACATTGTATACATAAAAGGTGGAGGAGTAAAATTGTAGTGCTTTAGAATATGTTTGAACTTAAGCAAGCGTCAAGTTAATATACACCAAAATACTTATAGTATTACTTAAGAACCTAATAGTAGCCGCAAACCAAAAACCTGTAATAGATACATAAGAAAAAAAGAGAAAGGAATCCAACCTAACGATGGTCATCAGTCATAAGGAAAGAGAGCAAGAAAAGAAGAAAAAATGAGAAAACTACAAAACAAACAGAAACCAATTAACACAATTTCAGTAATACATACCTATCGATAAATTCCTTCAATGTAAAGGACCTAAACATTCCAATCAAAAGAAATAGGATGACTGAATAAATTGAAAAAACAAACAAATAAGACATTTATATGCCGCTTACAGGTAACTTTCTTCAGATCTAAAGATACATACAGAGCAAAAGTGAAAGGATGGAAAAAATATTTCATGCAAATAAGAATGAAAAAAGCAGGGTAGCAATACTTATATCAGACAAAATGCTTTAAAACAAAGACTATATAATGAGAGAGAAAAAGGGCACTAACTAATGATGAAGGGATCAATCCAACAAGAGAACACAACAATTGTAAATATTTTCATCCCAAACATAGAAGCAACTAAATATATAAACTATGTATTAGTAGTAAAGGGGGAAATTAAGTGTAAAAGAAATAATAGCAATGGATGCTAACACTCCACTTACATGAATGGATTAATCATCTGGACAGAAAATCAACAAGGAAGCTGTGGCTTTGAATGACACCTTCAATTCAGATGGACCTGAGAAATACATACAGAACATTCCATTCAAAAACAGCAGAATACACATTCTTTTCAAGTACACATGGGACATTATCTAAAATAGATCATATGTCAGTCTCCAAACAAGTCTCAATACATTTAAGAAGATTAAAATGACATCAAGTATCTTTTCTGATTATATGAGACTGAAAATCAATTACAGGGGTTAAAAAATGGAATACACCAACATGCTGCAAAACAACTAGTAGGCCGATACAGAAGTGAAAGAGAAAAATAAAAAGTATATGGAGACAAATGAAAATGGAAACACAATGGTTCAGAGTCTTTGAAACACAGCAAAAGCTGTTCTGAGAAATTAGCTTATAGCAATCAGGTATACCTCAAGAAGCAAGAAATGTCTCAAATAATCTAAGCTTACATCTAAAGGAATTAGAAGAATACACAAGCCAAAAACTAATAGAAGGAGGGAAATAATAATAAGGATTAGGGGAAAAAATGAAATAGAGACTAAGAAAGACAGTAGAAAAGATCAAAGAGGCTAAGAGCTTTTGAAGAGGTTAACAAAAATGATAAACCTTCCTTCAGACTCATGAATTAAAAAAAAAGACACACTATTCAAATAAATAAAATCAGAAATGAAAGAAGAGGGGATTAAAACCAGCACCACGGAAATGCAAAGGATGATAAGAGAATACTATGAAAAATTATGTGCGAACAATTGGTCAAGCTAGAAGAAAAGAACGTATTTCTAGAAACATTCAATCTTCCAAAACTGAATTAGGAAGACACAGAAACTCTGAATAGTAGTAAGAAAATTGACTTGGTAATTAAAAACTAACAAACCACTGTCCAGGAACTGCATGGCTTCATGAGTAAATTATACCAAAAATTTAAGGAAGAGCTCATATCTACCCTTCTCATGCTGTGCCAAAAAACAGAAGAGAAATGAAAACATGCAAAATTTTTCTATGAGGCCGGCATTACCCTGGTACGAAAACCAGACAAAGACACTGCAAAAAAGGAAATTAAGGACCATTATGAAAATAAATGCAAAAACACCCCATTAAAATGGTAATAAACCAAATTTAACAATACATTTAAAAAATCATGAAGTCCCAAAAGTTCATTTTCGTTTTTGTTTCCTTTGCCTTTGGAGACGTATCTTGAAAGACGTTGCTGTGGCTGATATAGTAAGAGGTTACTGACTTTGTTCTCCTCTAAGGATTCTGATGGATTCCTGTCTCACGTGGAGGTCTTTTATCCATTTTGAGCTTATCTTTGTGTATGGTGTAAGAGAATGGTCGAGTTTCATTCTTCTACATATAGCTGTCCATTCTCCCAGCACCATTTATTGAAGAGACTGTCTTTTTTCCACTGTATATTTTTACTTTTTTGTCGAAGATTATTTGACTATAGAGTTGAGGGTCCATATCTGGGCTCTCTACTCTGTTCCACTGGTCTATGTGTCTGTTTATGCCAGTACCATGCTGTCTTGGTGATCACAGCTTTGTAGTAAAGTTTGAAATCAGGTAACGTATGCCCCCAGTTTTATTTTTGTTTTTCAACATTTTCTTAGCAATTAGGAGTCTCTTCTGCTTCCATACAAATTTCTGGATTATTTGCTCCAGCTCTTTGAAAAATACCCGTGGAATTTTGATCGGAATGGCATTAAAAGTATAGATGGCTCTAGGCAGTATAGACATTTAACAATGTTTATTCTTCTTTTTTTTTTATTTTTTTTATTTTTTTCAGCATAACAGTATTCATTATTTTTGCACCACACCCAGTGATCCATGCAATCCGTGCCCTCCACAATACCCACCACCTGGTACCCCCAACCTCCCACCCCCCACCCCTTCAAAATTCTCAGATAGTTTTTCAGAGTCCATAGTCTCTCATGGTTCACCTCCCCTTCCAATTTCCCTCAACTCCCTTCTCCTCTCCATCTCCCCTTGTCCTCCATGCTATTCGTTATGCTCCACAAATAAGTGAAACCATATGATAATTGACTCTCTCTGCTTGACTTATTTCACTCAGCATAATCTCTTCCAGTCCCGTCCATGTTGCTACAAAACTTGGGGATTCATCCTTTCTTTCTTTCTTTTTTTTTTTTTTTACAGCTTTATAAACATATATTTTTCTCCCCAGGGGTACAGGTCTGTGAATCGCCAGGTTTACACACTTCACAACACTCACCATAGCACATACCCTCCCTGATATCCATAACCCCACCCCCTCTCCCAACCCCCCCCCCCCCATCAACCCTCAGTTTGTTTTGTGAGATTAAGAGTCACTTATGGTTTGTCTCCCTCCCAATCCCATCTTGTTTCATTTACTCTTCTCCTACCCCCTCGACCCCCCATGTTGCATCTCCTCTCCCTCATATCAGGGAGATCATATGATAGTTGTCTTTCTCCGATTGACTTATTTCGCTAAGCATGATACCCTCTAGTTCCATCCACGTCGTCGCAAATGGCAAGATTTCATTTCTTTTGATGGCTGCATAGTATTCCATTGTGTATATATACCACATCTTCTTTATCCATTCGTCTGTAGATGGACATCTAGGTTCTTTCCATAGTTTGGCTATTGTAGACATTGCTGCTATAAACATTCGGGTGCACGTGCCCCTTCGGATCACTATGTATCTTTAGGGTAAATACCCAGCAGTGCAATTGCAGGGTCATAGGGTAGTTCTATTTTCAACATTTTGAGGAACCTCCATGCTGTTTTCCAGAGTGGTTGCACCAGGTTGCATTCCCACCAACAGTGTAGGAGGGGTCCCCTTTCTCCGCATCCTCGCCAGCATCTGTCATTTCCTGACTTGTTCATTTTAGCCATTCTGACTGGTGTGAGGTGATATCTCATGGTGGTTTTGATTTGTATTTCCCTGATGCCGAGATTTGTGGAGCAATTTTTCATGTGTCTGTTGGCCATCTGGATGTCTTCTTTGCAGAAATGTCTGTTCATGTCCTCTGCCCATTTCTTGATTGGATTATTTGTTCTTTGGGTGTTGAGTTTGCTAAGTTCTTTATAGATTTTGGACACTAGCCCTTTATCTGATATGTCATTTGCAAATATCTTCTCCCATTCTGTCAGTTGTCTTTTGGTTTTGTTCACTGTTTCCTTTGCTGTGCAAAAGCTTTTGATCTTGATAAAATCCCAAAAGTTCATTTTTGCCCTTGCTTCCCTTGCCTTTGGTGATGTTCCTAGGAAGATGTTGCTGTGGCTGACGTCGAAGAGGTTGCTGCCTGTGTTCTCCTTGAGGATTTTGATGGATTCCTTTCTCACATTGAGATCCTTCATCCATTTTGAGTCTATTTTCGTGTGTGGTGTAAGGAAATGATCCAATTTCATTTTTCTGCATGTGGCTGTCCAATTTTCCCAACACCATTTATTGAAGAGGCTGTCTTTGTTCCATTGGACATTCTTTCCTGCTTTGTCAAAGATGAGTTGACCATAGAGTTGGGGGTCCATTTCTGGGCTCTCTATTCTGTTCCATTGATCTATGTGTCTGTTTTTGTGCCAGTACCATGCTGTCTTGATGATGACAGCTTTGTAATAGAGCTTGAAGTCCGGAATTGTGATGCCACCAACTTTGGCTTTCTTTTTCAATATTGCTTTGGCTATTCGAGGTCTTTTCTGGTTCCATATGAATTTTAGGATTATTTGTTCCATTTCTTTGAAAAAAAATGGATGGTACTTTGATAGGAATTGCATTAAATGTGTAGATTGCTTTAGGTAGCATAGACATTTTCACAATATTTATTCTTCCAATCCAGGAGCATGGAACATTTTTCCATTTCTTTGTGTCTTCCTCAATTTCTTTCATGAGTACTTTATAGTTTTCTGAGTATAGATTCTTAGTCTCTTTGGTTAGGTTTATTCCTAGGTATCTTATAGTTTTGGGTGCAATTGTCAATGGAATGGACTCCTTAATTTCTCTTTCTTCTGTCTTGTTGTTGGTGTAGAGAAATGCAACTGATTTCTGTGCATTGATTTTATATCCTGACACTTTACTGAATTCCTGTACAAGTTCTAGCAGTTTTGGAGTGGAGTCTTTTGGGTTTTCCACATAGAGTATCATATCATCTGCGAAGAGTGATAGTTTGACTTCTTCTTTGCCAATTTGGATGCCTTTAATCTCCTTTTGTTGTCTGATTGCTGAGGCTAGGACTTCTAGTACTATGTTGAATAGCAGTGATGATAACGGACATCCCTGCCGTGTTCCTGACCTTAGCGGAAAAGCTTTCAGTTTTTCTCCATTGAGAATGATATTTGCAGTGGGTTTTTCATAGATGGCTTTGATAATATTGAGGTATGTGCCGTCTATCCCTACACTTTGCAGAGTTTTGATCAGGAAGGGATGCTGTACTTTGTCAAATGCTTTTTCAGCATCTATGGAGAGTATCATATGGTCCTTGTTCTTTCTTTTATTAATGTGTTGTATCACATTGATTGATTTGCGGATGTTGAACCAGCCTTGCAGCCCTGGAATAAATCCCACTTGGTCGTGGTGAATAATCCTTTTAACGTACTGTTGAATCCTATTGGCTAGTATTTTGGCGAGAATTTTTGCATCTGTGTTCATCAAGGATATTGGTCTGTAGTTCTCTTTTTTGTTGGGATCCTTGTCTGGTTTTGGGATCAAGGTGATGCTGGCCTCATAAAATGAGTTTGGAAGTTTTCCTTCTATTGCTATTTTTTTGGAACAGTTTCAGGAGAATAGGAATTAGTTCTTCTTTAAATGTTTGGTAGAATTCCCCCGGGAAGCCGTCTGGCCCTGGGCTTTTGTTTGTTTGGAGATTTTTGATGACTGTTTCAATCTCCTTACTGGTTATGGGTCTGTTCAGGCTTTCTATTTCTTCCTGGTTCAGTTGTGGTAGTTTATATGTCTCTAGGAATGCATCCATTTCTTCCAGATTGTCAAATTTGTTGGCGTAGAGTTGCTCATAGTATGTTCTTATAATTGTCTGTATTTCTTTGGTGTTCGTTGTGATCTCTCCTCTTTCATTCATGATTTTATTTATTTGGGTCCTCTCTCTTTTCTTTTTGAGAAGTCTGGCCAGGGGTTTATCAATCTTATTAATTCTTTCAAAGAACCAGCTCCTAGTTTCGTTGATTTGTTCTATTGTTTTTTTTGTTTCTATTTCATTGATTTCTGCTCTGATCTTTATGATTTCTCTTCTCCTGCTGGGTTTAGGGTTTCTTTCTTGTTCTTTCTCCAGCTCCTTTAGGTGTAGGGTTAGGTTGTGTACCTGAGACCTTTCTTGTTTCTTGAGAAAGGCTTGTACCGCTATATATTTTCCTCTCAGGACTGCCTTTGTTGTGTCCCACAGATTCTGAACTGTTGTGTTTTCATTATCATTTGTTTCCATAAATTTTTTCAATTCTCTTTGATTTCCTGGTTGACCCATTCATTCTTTAGAAGGATGCTGTTTAGTCTCCACGTATTTGGGTTCTTTCCAAATTTCCTCTTGTTATTGAGTTCTAGCTTTAGAGCATTGTGGTCTGAAAATATGCAGGGAATGATCCCAATCTTTTGATACCGGTTGAGACTTGATTTAGGACCAAGAATGTGATCTATTCTGGAGAATGTTCCATGTGCACTAGAGAAGAATGTGTATTCTGTTGCTTTGGGATGAAATGTTCTGAATAGATCTGTGATGTCCATCTGGTCCAGTGTGTCATTTAAGGCCTTGATTTCCTTGTTGATCTTTTGCTTGGATGATCTGTCCATTTCAGTGAGGGGAGTGTTAAAATCCCCTACTATTATTGTATTCTTGTCGATGTGTTTCTTTGATTTTGTTATTAATTGGTTTATATAGTTGGCTGCTCCCACATTAGGGGCATAGATATTTAAAATTGTTAGATCTTCTTGTTGGACAGTTCCTTTGAGTATGATATAGTGTCCTTCCTCATCTCTTATTATAATCTTTGGCTTAAAATCTAATTGATCTGCTATAAGGATTGCCACTCCTGCTTTCTTCTGATGTCCATTAGCATGGTAAATTCTTTTCCACCCCCTCACTTTAAACCTGGAGGTGTCTTCGGGTTTAAGATGAGTTTCTTGTAGGCAACATATAGATGGGTTTTGTTTTTTTATCCATTCTGATACCCTGTGTCTTTTGATTGGGGCATTTAGCCCATTAACATTCAGGGTAAGTATTGAGAGATATGAATTTAGTGCCATTGTATTGCCTGTAATGTGACTGTTATTGTATATTGTCTCTGTTTCTTTCTGATCTACTACTTTTAGGGTCTCTCTTTGCTTAGAGGACCCCTTTCAATATTTCCTGTAGAGCTGGTTTGGTATTTGCAAATTCTTTCAGTTTTTGTTTGTCCTGGAAGCTTTTAATCTCTCCGTCTATTTTCAATGATAGCCTAGCTGGATATAGTATTCTTGGCTGCATGTTTTTCTCATTTAGTACTCTGAATATATCATGCCAGCTCTTTTTGGCCTGCCAGGTCTCTGTGGATAAGTCTGCTGCCAATCTAATATTTTTACCATTGTACGTTACAGACTTCTTTTCCCGGGCTGCTTTCAGGATCTTTTCTTTGTCACTAAGACTTGTAAATTTTACTATTAGGTGACGGGGTGTAGACCTATTCTTATTGATTTTGAGGGGGGTTCTCTGAACCTCCTGGATTTTGATGCTTGTTCCCTTTGCCATATTGGGGAAATTCTCTCCAATAATTCTCTCCAATATACCTTCTGCTCCCCTCTCTGCTTCCTCTTCTTCTGGAATCCCAATTATTCTAATGTTGTTTCGTCTTATGGTGTCACTTATCTCTCGAATTCGCCCCTCATGATCCAGTAGCTGTTTGTCCCTCTTTTGCTCAGCTTCTTTATTCTCTGTCATTTGGTTTTCTATATCGCTAATTCTTTCTTCTGCCTCATTTATCCTAGCAGTGAGAGCCTCCATTTTTGATTGCACCTCATTAATAGCTTTTTTGATTTCAACTTGGTTAGATTTTAGTTCTTTTATTTCTCCAGAAAGGGCTTTTATATCTCCCGAGAGGGTTGCTTTAATATCTTCCATGCCTTTTTCAAGCCCGGCTAGAACCTTGAGAATCATCATTCTGAACTCTATATCTGACATATTACCAATGTCTGTATTGATTAGGTCCCTAGCCTTTGGTACTGCCTCTTGTTCTTTTTTTTGTTGTGAATTTTTCCGCCTTGTCATTTTGTCCAGATAAGAGTTTATGAAGGAGCAAGTAAAATACTAAAAGGGTGGCAACAACCCCAGGAAAATATGCTTTAGCCAAAGCAGAAGAGATCCTGAATTGTGAGGGGGGAGAAAGGGGATAAAAAGGGTTCAGAAAGAAAGAAAAAAAACAACTATTAAAAAAAAAAGAAAGCCGATCAAGAAAAAATATAAAAAGAGAAAAAAAAATATATATATTAGATAAACTATTTAAAAAACGTTAAAAAAAGGAAACGGTAAAAGTTAAAAAAAATTTAGCAGAAGAAGAGTAAAAGAAAAAAAAAATTGAAAAAGAAAAAAAAAATTAAATTAACTGCAAGGCTAAAAAATCATGGGGAGAAAGCCATGAGTTCCGTGCTTTGCTTTCTTCTCCTCTGGAATTCCGCTGTTCTCCTTGGTAGGTGAACTTGGTCCTGGCTGGGTTTCCCATAGATCTTCTGGGGGAGGGGCCGTTGTAGTGATTCTCAAATGTCTTTGCCCCAGGCGGAGTTGCACCGCCCTTACCCGGGGCCGCGCTGAGTCATCCGCTCGGGTTCGCTTTCGGGAGCTTTTGTTCCCTGAGCGCTTTCCGTAGAGTCCGGAGGACGGGAATAAAGATGGCGGCCTCCCGGTCTCCGGCCCGGAGGAGCCGAGAGCCCGGGGCCCCACTCCTCAGTGCACCCTCAGAGAACAGCGCCAAATGACTTCCGTCACCCTGGCCTCCGGCCGCGCTCCGAGCTGACCGAGCCTGCGAATGGTTCAAGGCAACCCTGAGCTGAGAGTCACTCCTCGGCTCTGTCTCTGCAGCTGGCTTCCCCGTTCTAATACCGGTAAGCTCTGCGACACTGAGACACCCCCGATCCTTCTGCGATCCTGCGGGACCTGAGGCCGCGCTTACCCCGCCTGGGCTTCACCCCAGTTAAGCCTCTGGAGCAATGTCCCTCAGCGGAATAGACTTTTAAAAGTCCTGATTTTGCTCCGTTGCTCTGCCGCTCGTCGGGACCCGGCCCCTCCCCCCGCGGTCTATCTTCCCGTCGCTTTGGATTCACTTCTCCGCCAGTCCTACCTTGCAGAAAGTGGTTGATTTTCTGTTCTGGAATTGCTGTTCTTCTTCTCTTCAATCTCCCGTTGGATTTGTAGGTGTTTGCAATCTTTAGATAAGCTATTTAGCTGATCTCCCGCTACCCAAAGTAGTCTCAGCCTGCTACTTCTCCGCCATCTTGACTCCTCCCCCAACAATGTTTATTCTTCTTATCCATGAGCATGGAATGGTCTCCCATTTTTGTGTCTTCTTCAATTTCTTTATGAGCATTCTGTAGTTCCTCGAGTACAGATCCTTTACCTCTTTGGTTAGGTTTATTGCCAAGTATCTTATGGTTCTTGGTGCTATAGTAAATGGAATCGATTCTCTAATTTCCCTTTCTGTTTTTCATTTTTACCATATAAGAAAGCAACTGATTTCTGTACATTGACTTGTATCCTGCCATGTTACTGAATTGTTGTATGAGTTCTAGTAGTTTGTGGGTGGAGTCTTTGGGTTTTCCATATAAAGTATCATGTCATCTGTGAAGAAAGAGAGTTTGACTTCTTCATTGCCATTTGGATACCTTTTATTTCTCTTTGTTGGGTGATTGCTGTTGCTAGGACTTCTAATACTATGTTGAACAAGAGTGGTGGGAGTGGTCATCCTTGTCATATTCCTGATCTCAATAGGAAGGCTGTGAGCTTTTTCCCATTGAGACTGATGTTTGCTTTGGGTTTTTCATAGATTTGATGAAGTTGAGGAATGTTCCCTCTGTCTCTATATTTTGAAGCATTTTAATCAGAAATGGATGCTGGATTTTGTCAAATACCTTTTCTGCATCATTTGAGAGGACCATGTGGTTCTTCTCCTTTCTTTTATTGATTTGTTCTATCACATTGATTGATTTGTGATGCTGAACCATCCTTGCAACCAAGGGATAAATCCCACTTGGTCATGGTGGATAATCTTTTTAATGTGCTGTTTGATCCTATTTGCTAGGATCTTGTTGAGAATCTTAGCATCCATATTCATCAGGGATATTCTGAAATTTTGCTTTTTGGTAGGGTCTCTGCCTGGTCTGGGGATCAAGATAATGCTGGCTTCATAAAAGGCCTTTTCCTTCATAAAACTTCAGAAGGAAGTTTTCCTTCTGCTTCTATTTTTTGAAACAGCTTTAGGAGAATAGTTATTATTTCTTCTTTAAAAATTTGGTAGAGTTCCCAAGGGAATCATCAGGTCGTGGGCTCTTGTTTTTTGGGATGTTTTTGATCACTGCTTCAGTCTCATTACTAGATATCGATCTATTCCAGTTGTCAATTTCTTCCTGGTTCAATTTTGGAAGTTTATAGTTTTCCAGGAATGCATCAATTTCATCTAGGTTGCTTCACTTATTACTTCACTGTTGATAATAATTTCTGATGATTGTTTCTATTTCCTCAGTGTTAGTCATGATCTCTCCCTTTTCACTGGTAAATTTATCAATCTGGGCCTTCTCTCTTTTCTTTTGGATTAGTTTGGCCAATGGTTTATCTATCTTATTGATTCTTTCAAAAAACCAGCTTCTAGTTTCATTGATGCATTCTACTGTGTCTCTAGTTCCTATCTCATTGACCTCTGCTCTACTCTTATTTCTCTTCTTGTGTGTGGAGTTGGCTTAAATTGTTGTTGATTCTCCAGTTCTTTCAGGTGTAGAGACAGCTTTATTCTGGAGAGTGTATTCTGGATTTTTCAATTTTTTTGAGGGAGGCTTGGATGGCTATGTATTTCCCCATAGGACCCATAGGTTTTGGACTGAAGTGTCTTCATTCTCATTGGTTTCCATATTGATTAAATTCTTCTTTGATTTTCTGATTGATCCAATCATTCTTAACAAGGTGGTCTTTAGCTTCCAGGTGTTTGAATTTCTTCCAAGCTTTTCCCTGTGGTTGAGCTCCAGTTTCAAAGAATTGTGACCTGAGAATATGCAGGGAATAATCTGAATCTTTTGGTTTCGGCTGAGCCCCGATTTTTCACCCTGTATATGGCCTATTCTGGTGAGGGTTTCATTTGCGTTCGAGAATGATGAGTATTCCGTGTTTAGGATGGAATGTTCTGCATATATCTATGAGGTCCCTCTGGTCCAATATGTCTTTCAATGCTTTGTTTCTTTATTGATTTTCTGCTTGGATGATCTGTCTGTTACTGAGAATGACATGATAAGATCTCCTACTATTAATGTATTTCTATCAATATGACTTTTTGTCTTAACAGTTTTCTTATGTAATTGACTGCTCCCATGTTGGGGGCATAAATATTTACAATTGTTAGATCTTCTTGGTGGATACTCCCTTTAAAGATTATGTAGTGTCCTTCTGTATCTTTGACTACAGTCTTTAGTTTAAAATCTAATTTATCTGATATAAAAGTCACTACCACAGCCTTCTTTTGAGGCCCATTGGCATGAAAGATACTTCTCCATCCCTTCACTTTCAGTCTGGATGTATCCTTAGGTTCAAAATGGGTCTCTTGTAGACAATATATGGAAGAGCCCTGTCATTTTATGCAGTCTGCAACCCTGTCTCATTTTTGGGCGCATTTAGGCCATTCACATTGATAGTGATTATTGAGAGATATGTTTTTATTGACATCTTGTTACCTGTGATGTCTTTGTTTCTATAGGTTGTCTCCATATATTTCTGTTCAATGATAATCCTAGGATTTTTCCTCTTTTATATAACCCCCCTTAATATTTCCTGCAGTGTCATCTTGGTGGTCACATTTTCATAAGCCTTGCCAGTCTTGGAACCTCTTTATCTCTCCATCCATTTTGAATGTCAGTCTTGCTGGTTAAAGTATTCTTGGTTCTTTTGATATCAATCTTTCTGCTGAAAAATCAGCATATAGTTTTATGGGGTTCTCCTTGTATGTAATTGTCTTCTTTTCCTTGCTTCTTTCAAAATTCTGTCTTTATCACAACTTTTTGTCATTTTAATTACTATGTGTCTTGGTGTGGACCTCCTTGGGTTGATTTTATTGGTGGTTTCTTTGCCTTCTGGATATGAATGACTGTTTCCTTCCCATTTTAGGGAGATTTTCAGTTATTATTACCTGTATTTTATCTTCATATATTTTCCTGCCCCTCCCCTTCTTTTTTCTTCTAGCCTTTGTATAATACAAATGTTATTCTAAGGGAGCCACTGAGTTACCTGTGTGTTCTCATCTGACTATTTTTTTTCTCTCACCTCAGCTTGATTATTTTCCAAATTCTTCCTCATGTTACCAGCTCATTCCTCTGTTTCCTCTAGCCTTCCATTTATTCTAGCACATGTGTTTTTTTGTTTCAATTTTTGACTTCTTTATCTTGGATTCTTTTTTTAAATCTCTTTGTTAAAAGTTTCATTGATGGCCTCCACTCTTTTCTCAAGTCCATTGAATATCCTTATGATCATTACTTTAAATTCTCTATCAGGCAATTTACTTATATTTGTTTGTTTAGGCCTCTTTCTGTGATTTTGTCCTGTTCTTTCCTTTGGAAAATTTCCTCTGTCTTCTCATTTTATCTAACTCATCTCCTTCTGGGTGTTAGGAAAGTGTGTACATCTGCTACTTTTGAAAGAAGTGGCTTTATGAAGAAGAGGTTTTGTAGTGTCCTGCAGTATAATGTCTCCTGTTTATTAGAATCTGGCACTTCATGGGATTCTTTTATATGTATTGCTTACATCTTGCTGTTCTGTTGGGTTGATTTTCCCATAAGTCCAATCATCTGCAATGGCCATGTTGGCCTGTTGTGGGCAGGGTTTGGTCCCTCTGATATTAGTAGACAAGTCTGGGGCTGTTTTAGGATGAATTACACTGAGACAAATGAAAATGGAAACACTATCATCCACACCATACATTTGCTGAGATACAATAGCACTGAACTACTGGGCACTTTCCAGTCCTCGCTCTGCCCCCCAAGTATTCATTAGTTGGAGGTGCTGCAATCAATTACACTGTCTGCCACCAGCCCTCTCTTGGGGATGGTGTCTGACTGGTGTGTGTGGCAATCTTTTACCCACTGCAGTACAGGAGTCACTTTAGAGTGGCACTGGCCCTTTTTGGGCTGCTTATTCACTGCTAGATTTGTGGCCCCACTTTGAAAGTGTTCCAGGCACAAAAATATTGGAGGGATTACAGCATACTGTGCCTGCAAGTTTTGTGCAAGGGGAGAGGGAACGTTCTGTTTTGGGATTGGGCCAGCAGGGGTGTGAAAAAGTTTTAACAAAGTTTTCTATAGGTGGGAGACTGATGCCACTGCTGTGGGAACTAAGACAGCACATTGATGATACCAATGTTGGGAAGCATTTGACCTATATTATCATGTAATAGTTTTATAATCCAAGCAGAAATTCAAGAGTTGTATGCCATCAACTGAGCCACCCAGGCATCCCAGGCCTCTGAAATTTTTAAAATTGATTTTTGTATACTTTATTCGTTTGTATGTGTTGCAGTTTTCCAACATTATTTTTTTGATAAAACTCTTGTTTACACACTGAGTAATAGGAACACTATGTCAAAACTTACCTGACCATGTATGTGAAATACATATCTTTCTCTGTAGTCTACTCAATTGGCTTGTATCCATGTTAATGCCAGTGTCACATTATTTTGATCACTGTAGTTTCATACAAATATTTGATTCACAAAGTGAATTACCTACAACTCTGCTCTTCCTTTGCAAGATAGTTTCATTTATTTGGGGTCTCTTGAGGTTCTGTTTGGATTTTAGGAGGAAATTATCTATTCCTGCAAAAAACCACTGAGCTTCTGATAGAATATAATGAATTTCAGTGTGTATCTCTTTGAATTTATTTTTTTATTAAAGATTTTTTAAGGTTTCCATTTTTACCGTTACCTTCTAACCTTTCAATGTAGTTCATTTTATTTTCGTGTGTGTATACACACACACACACACACACACACACACACACTCTCTCTCTCTCTATACACACACACACACACACACATATATACATATATATGTACATATATATACATACATATATATACATCTTTTCTTTACAACTTTGTAAATTTACAATTTTACAAATCCACAAATTTACTATTTCTTCTTTTCTTTCTTTCCAATTTTGGGATATAGTCTCTTCTAACACCAAATATACCTGGGATGTAGTGTATTGCTTTTTTTTTTTTTTTTGTCCTTCTGTTCAAACTCCTCTCTCTCTCTTATTTTGTCTTTTAGTGTTCAATTTTATGGGTACATTCTATCCTCTCAATATATTTAATTTTATTTTTGTACATATATACTTTTTATTTTCTTTACAATTTTGGGATCTAGTTTTCTAACAGACAGACCAAAATACACACAGGATCCAGTTCACCTATAAGATTATAATCTCTCTCTCTCTTTTAATTGTTTGATTATTTATTTATTTATTTATTTGTTTATTTATTTATTGTTTCAGTTCTCTTCTGAGTTGTTTATTGTGTGTTTCTCTGGGGTCATTATTGCCATTTTAGTATTTTGTTCTCTCACTCATATACTCTCTGGACAGAATAACAAGATAGAAAAACTCACCTCAAAAAAAGAGAACAAGAGACAGCACTGACTGCCAGGGACATAACCAGTATGGATATTCATAAGATGTTGGAACGAGAGTCCAGAATAATGATTACAAAGATACTAGAGGGCTTGGCAAGAGCATAGAAGACAGTAGAGAATCTCTTTCTGGAGAAATAAAAGGCTAAAATCTAGTTAAGTCAAAATAAAAAGGACTATTAATGAGATGCAGTAAAAAGTGGAGGCTCTAACAGCTAGGTTAAATGTGGCAGTAGGGAGAATTAATGACGTGGAAGACAAAATGATGGAAAATAAGAGAGGTGAGAAAAAGAGAAATAAACAACACTGGATACAAGGGGAAAATTTGGGAGATAAATGATACCATAAAGTGAATCAATATTAGAATAATTGGGATCCCGGAAGAAGAGGAAGGTGGGGGAAGAAGGTATATTGGAGCAAATTATAGTGGAGAAGTTCTGTAATCTGGAGAAAAAAACAGGCATTCAAGACCATGAGGCACAGAGAATCCTTTTCAAAACCAATAAAAATAGGTGAACCCCTTGATATATAATAGGGAAACTTGTGAATTTCAGAGACAAAGAGAAAATCCTGAAAGCAGCTTGAAACAGGAGGTCTATAACTTACAAGGGTAGAAACATCAGACTGGCAGCAAACCTAGCCACAGAGACTTGGCCGTCCAGAAAAGATTGGTGTGACATATTCAGGGTGCTAGCTGAGAAAAGTATACAGTCAACAATACTTTATCTAGCAAGAATGTCAGCCAAAATAGAAGGAGAGATAAAAGCTTTCAGGACAAGCAAAAACTAAGGAAAAAAAGAAAAAAGAAAAAAGAAAAAAAAATAGTGATCACCAAACCAGCCCTACAAGTAATATTAAAGGGGATCCTTTATGCAAAAAGAGGATGCAAAGGTAACAGAGACCAGAAAGGAACAGAAACAATCTACAAAAGCAGGGAATTTACAGGTAATACATTGGCATTAAATTCATCTTCAATAGTTGTTCTGAATATAAATGAGCTAAATTCCCCAATCAAAAGACACAGGGTACCAGACAGGATAAAAAAGCAAGTCCCATCAATATGCTGT
This sequence comes from Lutra lutra, assembly GCF_902655055.1. Classification (NCBI taxonomy): domain Eukaryota; kingdom Metazoa; phylum Chordata; class Mammalia; order Carnivora; family Mustelidae; genus Lutra; species Lutra lutra. The sequence goes on along the minus strand of NC_062297.1, from coordinate 1,348,025 downwards.
CTGCAAGAGACTCATTTTAGATCCAAAGACACCTTCATCTTCAAAATGAGGGGCTGGAGACCTGTTTGTCATGCTAATGGACATCAAAAGAAAGCTGGGTTCCATTGCCCGAATATTTTCATAACATAATTTAAACTTAATTACAAGAGAAAATTTAGAAAAACTGAAATACATGGAGGCTAGAGAATGAATGGGTCAACTAGGAAATTAAAGAAGAATTAAAAATTCATAGAAACAAATGAAAATGTAGGCATGAACCAAATCTTTGGGATGCAGTGAAGGTTGTCCGAAGATGGAAATACATACCAAAACAAGCCTTTCTCAAGAAACAAGAAAGGTCTTTCATACAAATCTAATTTTACACCTAAAAGATCTGGAGAAAGAATAATAAATAAAATATAAGCCAAGCAGGAGAAGAAAATTAATAAAGATTAGAACAGAAATCAGTGAAATAAAGCCCCAAAGATTAGTAGAACAGAACAATGAAAGTAGGAGCTGGTTCTTTGAAAGAAATAATCAAATTGTTAAATCCCTGGCCATATTTATCAAAAAGAAAAGAGAAAGGACCCAAATAATAAGTTCATGAGTGGGAAAGAGGAGAGATCACAACCAATACCAGAGAAATGCAAACAATTCTAAAAACATATTATGAGCAACTATAGTCAAAAAATTAGACAATCTGGAAGAAATTGATGCATTTCTAGAGACATATAACTGCCAAAACTGAACCTGGAAGAAATAGAAAACATGAACAGACCCATAACCAGTGAGGGCATTGAAGCAGTAATAAAAAATATCTCCAAACAAACAAGAGCTCAGGGCAGACTTCCCAGGGGAATTTTACCAAACATTCAAAGAAGAATTAGTAACTATTCTGAAGCAATTCAAAAAAATAGAAATGGAAGGGAAAGTTCCAAACACATTTTATGAAGCCAGTATTACCTTGATCCCCAAACCAGACAAAGATTCCATCAAAAAGGAGAATTACAGACCAATATTCCTGATGAATTTGGATGCCAAAATTCAAGATAATAGCCAGTAGGATCCAACAGCACATTTAAAAACATCATTCATGGCGATCAAGTGGGATTTATTCCTAGGCTGGAAGGGTGGCATAACATTGACAAATCAATCAATGTGATACATCACATTAATAAAAGAAAGAAATAAAACCCATAGGATCATCTTAATAGATGCCAAAAAAGTATTTCAGGAAGTACAGCATCGTTTCTTGATTAAAACTGTCCACAGAGTAGGGTGGAGGGAACATACCTCAATATCTTAAGAACCATCTACAAAAATCATTCTGAATGGAGAAAAACAGAGCTTTTCCCTAAGATCAGGAACATGGTAGAGATGTTCACTATCACCACTGCTATTCAACATAGTACTAGAAGTCTTAGCCTCAGCAATTAGACACCAAAAACCAAAATAAAATAAAAGGCAGAAGAACAAACCTGGACCATCTCCTTATACCACACACAAAAATAGGCTCAAAATGGATGAAAGTCCTCAATGGGAGACAGGAATCCATCAAAATTCTTGACCAGAACACAGGCAGCAACATCTTTGCCCTCAGCCACAGCTACTTCTTCCTAGGAACATCGCCAAAAGCAAGGGAAGCAAGGGCAAAAATGAACTATTGGGACTTCATCAAGATCAAAAGCTTTGCACAGCAAAGGAAACAGTCAACAAAACCAAAAGACAACTGACAGAATGGGACAAATGACATATCAGATAAAGGGCTAGTATCCAAACTGTATAAAGAACTTATCAAACTCAATACCCAAAGAACAAAGAATCCAATTGAGAAACGGACAGAAGACATGAACAGACATCTCTGCAAGAAGCCATCCAGATGGCCAACAGACATGAAAAAGTGCTCAACATCATTTGGCATCAGGAAAAAACACAGTAAGATGCCACCTTACACCAGAATGGCTAAAATTAACCAGTCAGGAAATGACAGGTGTTGGCAAGTATAGGAACCTTCCTATACTCTTGGTGGGAATTTGAGCTGGTTTAGCCACTTTGGAAAACAGTATGGAGGTTCCTCAAAAAGTGGAAAATAGAGTTACCCTATGACCCAGCAATTGCACTTGGATATTTAACTTAAAGATAAAAATGTAATGATATGAAGGGCCAACTCCAATGTTCATAGCAGCAAAGTCCACAATAGCCAAACCATGAAAAGAAACTAGATGTTCATCAACAGATGAATGGATAAAGAAGACATGGTATACATATGCAATGGAATACTATGCAGCAATCAGAAATTTGAAATCTTGCCATTTGCAATGACATGGATGGAACTAGAGGGTATTATGCTGAGCAAAATAAGTCAATTAGAGAAAGAAAATTTTCATATGATCCCACTCATATCAGGAATTTGAGAGTCAGGGTGTTTGGTTGTGGGGGAAGGGAGGGAAAAATGAAACATGGGATCAGGGAGGGAGACAAACCATAAGAGAATCTTAATCTTGGTAAACTAACTGAGGATTTCTGGAGGGAAAGGGAGAGGGAAAGATGGGGTGACTGGTTGATGGACATTGGGGAGGGTATGTGCCATGGTGAGTGCTGTGAAATGTGTAAGACTGATGATTCACAGACCCGTATCCCTGAAACAAATAATCCCTGAAACAAATAATCCCTGAAACAAATAATATATAATATGTTTAAAAAAAAGAGAAAAAGTTGTGAATTCTAGTACCATATTAAATAGCCATAAAAGAATAATAAGGGAATGATGTAATTTAGAATGATTCCCAAATACATTTGCTATAATTCTACTTCTGTTCTTTTTAACCTACTTGGGAAATGCTGAGCTAATCAATCTTAGTTGAGAACTTGATGGCCAGAGGAAAAAAGTAACTCACCATGATGGCAACTTGGCAACATAAACACAAAATCCTGGCTTTTCAATCCTCATCAGGGACCCTGCCTAGAGTGCTACTCTGTCACACTGAGAAGGGAAGGTACTTACTTGACTGCAAGAACATTAGATCTCTGGTGAGAGAAAGTGTCAAATGAGAAACAACCAAATAAAATGCAAACAGATAAAAATTTTTATGCAAGGGGGGGCAAGGTGGTGGAGGAGTAGGGGACCCTATTTCAAGTGAACTGAGCTAAATATCCACCAGAGCACATTGAACACCCATGAAATCAGCCTGAGATGTAAGATTATACACTCTGGATATCTACAGAGGCAGAGGATATTCAGTAGAGAGGTACAGAGGAGAGGGAGTGTTTGGACTGATATCGGAGGATAAACAGAAGAGAGAGGGGCCACCAGAAGGGACCCATTGGAAAGTATTGCCCTGACACAAAAGTGCCCTGTGCTTGGGGACCAAGATTAGCTTGGAGACTGGTTAACAGCACTGAAAAAGAACAAAGGGACTTAAGGGGGGGAATTCATGGAATCATGCTGCTGCAGGCGTGGACCTGAGCACATGGTCCTAGGGCAGTCACACATGGCAACCGCCCATGCCTGATAGAGTCCTGCAAGGGCTGCATCCCAAGGTCCCTTTGTCTGCTCCCTTCTGCCACCTGCACCACTAGCCTCCATGCCTGAGAGCCTGGGGTGGGCTCCAGCTGGCGGTCCCAGGGAGCAGCCACCAGGATTGTGTTAGCCTGAGCCAGTATCACTCATGGTTTTAGTGGCACAGGGGTGCAGACACAAGGGGGGGTCTCCAGCAACCACTGAAAGGATGGCTGGTGGTGTGAACTACCTGTGCAAAGTTGCAGTGTTCAGTGGAGTTTACAGAGGGAGAGTCTGTGTGTTCTGGACCATTCAGAGGGGACCAGGCTGAGGCTTCTCTCTGCGGTGGAGGGCTGGGTGCAGACAGTTTACTTTGCTCTGACCCTCTGAAAAGGCACAAAAAGCTACCAAAGAACAAAAGCCCCCAGAGAAAAAAAGGCTGAAAAACTGGTTTCCATGGAACTCAGCCCCTTGTTAGGGGGCAGAGTGACTCAGCACAAGCAAGTTTGACTGAAAAACAGTACAGCAGACTCCTCCTATAGAAGACAAACCAAAAGAACAAGAGAACAACAACTACAGGGTCCCCATAAAACTACAAAACCCAACATGAGGGGAAAAAATATATTAAGCTCCTGGTATTGCCTGAAAACCTGTATGTTTTGTAGATAGAACTTTTTTTCTCTATTCTTTTTCTTTTCTTTAAAATTCATTGTAATGATTCTTGTTCTTTCTTTATTTTTTTAACCTATTTAACAATTTAACCAGATGTTTAATACAACATATCCCACAATTGGTTTTTAACTTGAAATTTTTTTCATACATATACCTTTCTTTCTTTTTCTTTTATAGATATACATATAAATATAGATATATCTAAATATAGATATAGCTAGATATAGATATAAATATAGATAGATATAAACTTCAAGGTAGCCCTTTTCCCCTATCAATAGAACATATCTATCTATCTATATATACCAGTTCTAATTTCCCTGTGTTGCTGGAAAGTTGAGTCCTTTAACAGAGATAACAAGATACACCCAGGAACAACTGAAATAACCTTCCTTGCCCCCATCGAGGGTTTATAACCATCTTCCTGTCTTATTCTTTTGTTAGTGTTTCTGTGTGTTTGTTTTTGTTTTTGCATTTTATAAATAGTATTCTTATTTTTTTTTAAAGATTTTATTTATTTGTCAGAGAGAGAGAGGAGAGCGAGCGAGCACAGGCAGACAGAATGGCAGGCAGAGGCAGAGGGAGAAGCAGGCTCCCCGCCAAGCAAGGAGCCCGATGTGGGACTCGATCCCAGGACGCTGGGATCATGACCTGAGCTGAAGGCAGCTGCTTAACCAACTGAGCCACCCTTAGAGTTCATTTTGGCTGGGTTTTTCTTCTTTTCTTTTCTTTTTCTTTTCCTTTTGTCAGTCTTTTTCTTTGTTTGTTTTCATTTCTGTACTTTATAAGCCTTAATTTTAGGGCTCACTTTGGCTGGTCTTTTTCTTATTCTCTTTTTTCTTTCCTTTTGGTGGTGACTTCCAATTGCTCTGAAACTTTCCAGGGTGCACCTTGCCTGGATTGTGGCTATACATCTCCTCAGCCACCTCTCACCAAAATGATTAGGAGGAGGAACACCAAACAGAGGAAAAATTCAGAGACTGTGACCTCTACCATAGAACTTTTGGATGTGGACATAAAAAATATGTTGGAAATAGAATTCAGGGTAACAATTACCCAGGCAATGGCTAGGTTGTTGAAGACCATTAGTGACAACATAGAATCTCTAAGGGTAGAAATGAGAGCTGACCTAGAACAAGTTAAAATTGCTATCAATGAGATCCAATCTAATCTAAATACTCTAACACCTCAGGTAAATGATGTGGAAGATTGAATTAGTGACCTAGAAGACAAATTGATAGAAAAGAAGGATCAGGAGGAGGCCTGGAAGAAACAGCTTAGAAGACATGAAAAGAGAATTAGGGAAATCAATGATGTCATGAATATTACAATGTCAGAATTATTGGGATCCCTGAGGGGGATGGAGAAAGAGAGAGGACTAGAAGTTATAGTTGAACAAATTCTAGATAAGAATTTCCCTAATTTGGGGAATGGAACAAGTGTTCATATCCTAGAGGCAGAGAGGACACCCCCCCCCCAAGATCAACGAGGATAAGACATACAGGCACCTGATTGTGAAATTAATGAGTTGTAAATTCAGAGATGTCTTAAGGGCAGGTAAGGGGAAGAGATTCCTTATGTACAGAGGAAAGACCATCAGAATAACATCAGATCTGTCCACAGAAACCTGGCAAGCCAGAAAGGGATGGCAAGACATATTCAGGGCACTAAATGAGAAGAACACGAGGCCAAAAATGCTTTATACAGCAAGGCTGACATTCAAAATGGATGGAGAGATAAAGAGCTTCCAAGACCAACAAGGTTTAAAAGATTATGTGACTACCAAGTCAACACTACAAGAAATACTAAGAGGGGTTCTATAAAAGAAACCATGAGAGACTATGGACTCTGAAAAACAATGTGAGGGTTTTGAAGGGGTGGAGGGTGGGAAGTTGGGGGAACCAGATGGTGGGTATTAGAGAGGGTCCGGATTGCATGGAGCACTGGGTGTGGTGCAAAAACAATGAATACAGTTACACTGAAAAGAAATAAAAAATTAAAAAAAAAAGAACCCCAGAGTGACATAGAACAGAAATTTACAGAGACAATCTATAGAAACAAGGACTTCATAGGCAACATGATGACAATAAATATGTATCTTTCAATAATGACTCTAAACATGAACAGCCTAACTACTCCAGTAAAATGGGACAGGGTTGCAGACTAGAAAAATGACAAGACCTATCCATATGCTATCTACAAGAGATGCATTTTGAACCCAAAGATACATGCAGACTGAAAATGAAAGGATGGAGAACCATCTTTCATGCCAAAGAGCCTTAAAAGAAAGCTGACGTAGTAATACTCATATCAGATATATTAGATTTTAAGCTAAAAACTGTAGTCAGAGATACAGAAGGACACTACATCATTCTGAAAGAGTCTATCCACCAAGAAGATCTAACAGTTGTAAATGTTTATGCCTCCAATATGGGAGCAGGCAGCTACATAAGCCAGCTGTTAATAAAAATAAAGAGTCATATTGATATCAATAAATTAATTGTAGGAGATCTTAACATGCCTTCTCAGCAATACATGGATCATCTAAGCAGAAAATCAACACAGAAAGAAAATCAACACAGAAACAAGAGCTTTGAATGACACACTAGATGAGAGGGACCTCATAGATATATACAGAAAATTCCACCCTAAAACAATAGAATACTCATTCTTCTCTAGCACATATGGAGTTTTCTCTGGAATAGACCACATACTGGGTCACAAATCAAGTCTCCACTGATATCAAAGGATTGAGATTATTGCCTGCATATTCTCAGACCACAATGATTTGAAACTGGAACTCAACCACAAGAAAAAGTTTGGAAGGAATTCAAACACGTGGGAGTTAAAGACCATCCTGCTCAAGAATGTTTGGGCCAACTAGGAAATCAAAGAAGAATTTAAGCAATTAATCAAAATCAATGAGAATGAAGACACATGAGTCCAAAACCTATAGAATACAGCAAAGGAAGTCCTAAGGGGGAAATACGTAGCCATCCAACCCTCAATCAAAAAAACAGAAAAGTACTGAATACACCAACTCTCTTTACACCTTAAAAATGAGAAAATCAACAACAAATTAAGCCAACCTCACACGAAGAAGGGAAATAATTAGGATTAGAGCAGAGACTGATGAGCTAGAAACCAGAGATACAGTAGAACACATCAACAAAACTAGAAGCTGGTTCTTGAAGGAACTAGCCACTCAATGAACCACTGGCCAAACTAACCAAAAAGAAAATAGAGATGACCCAAATTAATAAATTTGTGAACAAAAAGGGAGAGATGATGATTAACACCAAGAAAATAGAAACAATCACCAGAAATTATTATCAGCAGTTATATGCCAATAAGTTAAACAACCTACAAGAAATGGATGCATTCCTAAAAGCCTATAAACTTCCAAAACTGAAACAAGAAAAAAATTGACAACATGAATAGACCAATATCTAGTAACAAGATTGAAGCAGTGATCAAAATCTGCCCCAAAACAAGAGCCCAGGACCTGACAGATTCCCTGAGGAGTTCTACCAAGCTTTCAAAAGAGGATATAATACCTATTCTGAAGCTCTTTTAAAAAAAAATAGAAACAGAAGGAAAAGTTCGAGACTCTATGAAGCCAGCATCACCTTGATCCCCAAACCAGGCAAAGACCCCATCAAAAAGGAAATTTCAGACCAATATCCCTGACGAATATGGACGCCAAGATTGTCAACAAGTTCCTAGCTAATAAGACCCAACAGTACATTAAAAAGATTATTTACCACAACCAGGTGGGATTTACCCCTGGGATGCTTCAACATTCATGAATCAATCAATGTGATAGACAAACCAATAACAGAAGAGAAAAGAACCACATGGTCCTCTCAATTGGTGCAGAAAAAGCACTTGACAAAATACAACATCCATTCCTGATTAAAACTCCTCAAAGTATGGGAAACCAGGGAACACTACTCAACTTCATAACATTTATCTATGAAAAACCCACAACGAATATCATTTTCAATGGGAAAAAGCTGACAGCCTTTCCTTTGAGATCAGGAATATGACAAGGATGCACAACATTGTCACCTTTGTTCAACATAGTAGTAGAACTCCTAGCAACAGCAATTAGACAACAAAAAGAAATAAAAGATATTCAAATTGGCAAAGAAGAAGTCAAACTGTTTCTCTTCACAGATGACATGATACTTTATGTGGAAAATCTGGAAGACTCCACCCCCAAATTGCTAGAACTTATACAGCAATTCAGTAATGTAGCAGGATACAAAATCAATGCACAGAAATCAGTTGCTTTTTTTATACACTAACAATGAAACTATAAAAAGGGAAATTAGAGAATTGATTCTATTTACTATAATACCAAGAACCATAAGATATCTTGGAATAAACCTAACCAAAAATGTAAAGGATTGGTACTTCAGAAACTACAGAACAATCATGAAAGAAATAGAAGACACAAAAAGATGGAAAAGCATTCCAAGCTCATGGGTTGGAAGAATAAACCTTGTTAAAATGTCTATACTGTCCAGAGCAATCTATACTTTCAATGCCATCCCAATAAAATAACCATTGACATTTTTCAAAGTCCTGGACCAAACAATCCTAAAATTTGTGTGGAACCAGAAAAGACCCCGAATCCCTAAGAAAATGTTGAAAAAGAAAAACAAAGCTGGGGGCATCACATTGCCTAATTTCAAGCTTTACTACAAAGGTGTGATCTCCAATATAGCATGATACTGGCATAAAAACAGACACATAGACCTGTGGAACAGAGTAGAGAGCCCAGATATGGACCCACAACTCTATGGTCAAATAATCCTTGACAAAGCAGGAAAAAATATACAGTGGAGAAAAGACAGTCTCTTCAATAAATGTGCTGGGAAAACTGGACAGCTATGTGTAGAAGAATGAAACTAGACGATTCTCTTACACCATACACAAAGATAAACTTGAAATGGATGGAAGACCTCAACGTGAGACGGGAATCCATCAGAACTCTAGAGGAGAATGTAGGTAGTAACCTCTTTGACATCGGCCACAGCTACTTCTTTCAAGACACATCTCCAAAGGCAAAGGAAACAAAAGGGAAAAATGAACTTTTGGGACTTCATCAAGAGAAAAAACTTCTGCACAGCAAAGGAAACAGTCAACAAAACAAGGAGAGAACCCACAGAATGGGAGAAGATATTCTCAAATGTCACTACAGACAGTGGGCTGTTATCAAAGATATATGAAGAACTCTTCAAACTCAACATCCATAAAACAGATGATCACATCAAAAAATGGGCAGAAGACATGAACAGCCACTTCCCCAAAGAAGACCTACAAATGACTAGCAGACACATAAATAATGTTCATCATCATTAGCCATCAGGGAAATTAAAATCAAAACCACATTGACATACCATCTTACACCAATTAGAATGGCCAAAATTAACAAGATAGTAAACAACGTGTGTTGGAGAGGATGTGGAGAAAGGGGAACCTTCTTATACTGTTGGTGGGAATGCAATTTGGTGTGGCTACTTTGAAAAAAGACAAAATGCCCTTAGAAGACGAATGGGTAAAGAAAATGCTTTGGATATTAGTCAACCATAAGAAAGGATGGATACCCAACTTTTGTATCAACATGGACAGGACTGGAGGAGATTATGTTGAGTGAAATAAGTCAAGCAGAGAAAGTCAATTATTGTGTGGTTTCACTTATTTTTGGAACATAAGGAATAACAAGGAGGACATTAGGAGAAGGAAAGGAAAAGTGAATTGGGTAAAATCAGAGGGGCAGATGAAACATGAAAGACTGTGGACTCTCAGAAACAAAATGAGGGTTTTGGAGGGGAGGAGGGTGAGGGGATGGACAAGACGGGTGGTGGGTATTATGGAGAGCATGTATTGCATGGAGCACTGGATGTGGTGCATAAACAATGAATTTTGCAACACTAAAAAAATGAAATAAAATTAAAAAAATAAAATAGTAACACTGAAAAAAGAATGAGCCAAAAATTTTAACTCAAAACATATGATGACTTTAGCATTGAACATATTTATTTACTAAAAATAAAAAGTGTACCATAAAGATTGATGATGTACTAGATTCACATTAGAAGGAATAAAAGCAATAAACATTCCACATAGTGAGTTAGAATGTTTCTAATAATGTCCAATGGTAACTGTCAAAATCCATTGTCAGAATTTTTGTTTTCCATGTGTACTCATTTTGGAAGGAACCCCCATTACCATTTTCCTTCATAGTTTTAAATAAGTTTCTTTGTTCCTACTGCTTTTTCCAAGAATTATCTTAACTACTCTCTTTGATGTTTTCAGATATACATCATCCACACTGTTTTCTACAATATGTGAAAACTTTTTTTTACCCCCTCAGGTTTTTAATAAAAGTAATAAACATAAAGATTTCAACCAATAAAGGTAACTGTTTTGAATACCTACTATCCAATGAAAAACAAAACAAAAGAAGAAACAAAAAGAAAAAAAAAAAGAAGAATGCCTTCCCAGTAATCTCTCGATGTTGTGATGAGCACTGGGTGTTCTATGCAAGTAATGAATCACTGAACACTACAGTAAAAGCAAATGATGTACTATATGCTGGCAAACTGATCATAATAAAAAAAATCAATGCCATAGAACTGATATTCTTTCACTTTTTTCACAGACGAGTCCCTCTCAGTAGCACCACATTCCTTTACTGAGAGTCCCCATGTACTTTGAACAAATTGGGCATATTGATTTTTAGCACACCATATATTAGAAGTAGCAGATTAGAAGGAGAGAACTTGCTAGCATAAACATTATGGAATGGCAAAATGTGATGGGTTGCAAATAAAGCAAAGGAAAAACTAATAAATAAGCAAAATAATTATAACTTGTAAGGGTATCTATTAACTCATGCTACAAAAAAAGCTTTTAGGAACAATTAAAAATACAAAGTTCTTTTAGTCTCTATAATAACCAAAAGTCATAGGTGTAAATATATATATGGTATGCATAAGTGAAAAAAATGCATAAGTGAAAAACATTATTCAAGTACCATGTTATTACCAAAGTTGTCCTTGCAATTATCATTGAGTATTTTATATTTATGATACATTTCTTTAAATCATAAAGAAAATTAAATAACTGCCCTTTTCAGGAAGCAAAGAAACTGAAATGAATACTCTGAAAATGATGTAACATTTATCTGATGGAGGGGTAAATTTTAGGTCAAAACAGAAAATTTTCTTTTGTAAATTCAATTCATTAGTAAGAGAAATGTTTGCAGGAAAAAATTTCTATTGATATTTTATTTTCTTTTCAAAAAGTTAATGATTTAAAAATATATGTCATCTTATATCTTATTTTGCCTCCAAGTCAAGAGAAGACATTTCATGCAGTTATTCACATTTCAAGAACTATGACTCAGGATATGTGGTCAGAGAAAGCAAGAACCACATTGTTTCTATAGAACTGGTCTTCAAACCCTGAGCATGGTGTATTAGCACTAACATGCTATCTAGGAGTTGAAAAGAATTAAAGCCACAATAAATAATCATTCTGTTGGTCAGATAGATCCATATAATACTCTCTTTCTTTTGAAAAGAGAAAATATAATGAGATGAATATTGTAAAACCCAAGGCCACAGCTTTTTCTTCAATGACTTCATCAGTAGACATCATCCATGGTGTTGCATGAAAAATTTTAAATGTCCTTTCATGAACTCCAATATCTATAGTTAAATAAAAGGAAGTAAAAATATTGAAAGAGAAAATATAATCTATGCTTTCCTGCTTCTCTTTCCTATGTGTTTCATCACCTTGGCTTCTTTCCTCACATAAGCTAATGCCAGGTTTCCTAAAATTTATTTTTCACAACCTTCTTCAAAAGGAGTCCTTCTCACCTCTAATATAAAATTCACCAATAAATATAATTATAAACAAAAATAACCATGAACACAATTGTCATTTGAAACCCTACTAATTTACTGCCTAAAATCATTTTAGATTCTTACTTATTTGCATCTTTTAAACATTTTCTGTGTCCATGTGATGGGGTTAAGGAAGGTGATAAATACTTTCTATTTTCCAAGGATATCCTTTGTTTAGTTTTCATGCTTGTCTTCTTAGGTGGATTCTATTAATTTGCCCATTTCACGGGTTAGGAAACTGGAACTCAGACAAGCTAAGTAATTTGTCAGTAATATCGATCGTTGATAAAGCTGGGGTCAAAATTCACATAAGCCTAAGTCCAAGATCTTAACATAATTACATTGACTTCATGAATGATTTCTTCTTGAATTTAATTCATCAAGTATGGATCATCTATTTAATAATATATGTACATTAAAGTTTATAAATATTAAGTAATAAAAGAAATCTAGCTTTACTAAGAATTATATCTGAATATATATTCAGTATTTCCTTTGCTAATATAACATTGCTAGGAAATTTATCAATTACTACTAGTCATTGGTTATAATATTTTAATTGAATATCAGATTATAGAACAAAAGAATAAATCCAAGGGCATTACAAGGTAGTGTAGAAGAAATAACATGAATTTAACATGTAACTCATGATCTTCTTAGAAAGAATTGAACTTTAGTTGTTTAGGTGAAGTAGAAACTTCTTAGAATATTGGGATGGTATAATTAAACACACAGTTAAAAGGTTCTGAAAAAGAAAGAGAAATTCAGTTTAATAAATGAAAGAAGGCACAAATAAATGAGAAAGGTCATAATACAAAGAAAGGCTGTTGCTATGTGGAGTGAGATAATCATATCACTATATCCTGTGATAAGTGTTAATATGAATTACAAATATATGTTTAAACGTGTGATCTGGTGTGTGTTATGTCTCTTGCCTTCTCTTTCAGATCATTAGTAAAAGTATCGCCACTGTGTTGCTCTGAGTTTTGGTTCCCTTGATAGCAAATAGTTTTAAGGATGGGCTGAGGAAGATAGATTGTTGTTCCTTCTTTGGATGATACCAAAATGGTGATCAAGGGGTAATGACAGGGAACAGAGGGCACACTTTCCATGAAAGAAAATATAGTAGTGGTGATTCTGAAATTATACCTGCCACAATGACATAACAGGTTCTTAAAGTAATCCTGAATATATCAGCATGTGCAATCAGCTAATTTACAGACTTAAAACAGAGCAATTAAACTTCTTTTGCCTGTTAAACCTATTATTGCCCATAATGAAAGACTATATGTACTAATTAAACTATAAAGCTGTCTTAAATTTAACCAAGTTTGCTAAAAATTCATGATATACTTAACACATTTTTCCCTCGGAAATATGATCTACTCAACACATTTTTCCTTCAGAGATATGATTGGTTGTTCTAGATGCTGTGAATAGTATAAATTGAGCTTATACTTAGAAGAAATTTAAAAGATCCAGCATCTTGTGTTTCAGAGGGAAACATTAAAAGGTACGTGGGTTTTCTTTTTAATTATTTGAGCTCCTTCCTATTATGCTTCTTTGTTTCTCTGTATTTCATATTTCACAGATGCAAATGTATTCCACATTTATAATATTACACACTGTCTAGAATAAATTAATTCATTGGACCATAATCAAATTGGTCTTTGATTCCTTAAGTGAAAATTTTACTTTTTTAATGCAGCAAAGCATTTGTATGTGTACATATATAAAAAATATATTTAAATTATACATAAAATATATAAATATAATATATTACAAGTAGATATAATATATTATGAATATAATATAAATATAAAAAGTATATTAAATATACTTTATATATATAAATATATATACTATATATATATTAAAGTTTAGTTCTAGAACCCAAAAGAACATTCTGACTACTATAACATCCAAACTACAGTAATATTGCTTTTAATTACTTATCAATTAAATTAAAATAATATTTTCAGGGTAGAGTTTACAACATTGAAAAACATTTTATTTAAGTACATTAAATAACTTATTTTAAAATGGGATCATCAACAAAATGTTTATAGCATCTTTTTTCTTATTAATTTGTTAAAAAACAGAATATGGACAAATTTATTGTGGTTCTTGTATCAGCATTATTATACATTATATTCACTTTCTATAGAAAAGGCTTAGGTTTTCCTACTTATGGTTTTCAAAGTAAGTGAATAATTGGGCCTTGAAGCAATATGTATTTCTTAGGATGTTTGGATCTTGCTTCATATCTCATGTGTGTAATTTGTGGAGTAATTACAGAGCAGTGTCTAACAAAGGAAAGATACCACTGACTAATGATGGAAGCTTTTTGGTAGAAATCATTTTAATTATTGAAGAATGAAATAATACCTGAATCAAGGAAAATTAGAAACCTCTCTGGGAAAGGTCCTATTTACATCTTTTTGCAATGTAAATCCCTAGATATCAGAGATGTTACTTAAAGGCCTCTCTATGATACCACAACATTGGAAACATGTAGCACTAAATCCTACTCACTCAATCTATTTTGGCAATTTGCTTAACGTCTTTTCTCAGATGATTAGTTTTTGTTTTTAGTAGTAGCAATTGCCCAGTGGACGATACTAGAAATATTTCTGTGGCTCCTTGTTCTAAAAGTATAAAATGCTATACAATAATTGTAAATACCTTAATGATTTCCTGAACTACTAGAGCCAACAGCAGTCTTTAATCATCACTTGAAAGTTACAGTTAGCTTCTGTGACCTTAGATGACTATATAGGCTGGACTGGTAAAGGAAAACAGCATTTCAAATTACATAATGATAAGCGATTCATTTCTCTGTTTGTTTACATCAAACGTAAATGAAAAGCATCTTTACACGCTGTGACCCAAGAAACAAGATGAGCTAAGAACTAGAGATTACACATGACTAAAGTAATACAATGGATGGTCCCAAACTCTTTACAAGCAATAGACTAATGTGAAGTGTATATATTTTATAAAGCACTAATTATGTTGATGTTTGAGATGAGATAAGAAAGGCAGATGTTGACTTATATTTCAGGTCCATGAGAAATGGGGGCCTGGATTTTATTTGCCTGCCTCTTGGGAGCAGCCTTCACTATGCCTGTGAGTAAAATGCTCCTTGTATCAGTCAGTTTCCAATTTCACAAGCTTGGACATAAAAATCTGCCCCACAGCTTTAAATTTTAGAGTTTAAGATAGTATGAGAGCTGATGTCCTCAAGTATCTCTGTGTTTAAGAAACACTTGGAAAATCCTGTTATAAGAAATATTCTCAAATGCCTCTACCCAAGAATCTGATTTAGTATAGCCAGAGTGGGCATAGTGTCCAGGACTTTGCTTTTTAACAAGCACTTCAGGAGAATCTGTGCAAACAATCACTCTGTACATATCATCACCAACTTCAGTTGAAGGACTTTTTGAGGGACCCTTGAAAGGCCTCCAGAGAAAGGCTTCTAACTGCCTTGAGCAAATACTACAAAAACAAGTGTTCTCTAAAACACAATTTCTCACAAGAATCCAACTCTCTTCCTGCTCTGCAAACCTTAGTACTGTCTTCCTTCAGAAGGTAAGCTTTTGGTGTTAGGAATTTCCTTCTTGAACCATCTCGTTGTTGTCAGAGGCCACATCCCTTTGGGTGCACCTGCTAAACTCTTGACTTCCTGTGTGGTTGTGCAAAATTCACATGGATATATTTTACATTCAAATGTACCAAGCACCTGGAAATCAGGCCCATTCTCTTTAGACATATGTACATAAGATATGATAGCTTAGATCATATGCCTGCAACAAAGAACCCAGCTGCTTTTTGGTGGCATAAAGAGCAGTTGATGAACCAGAAGCCAGCAGAGCTGCCTCTTCTCTTCATCTCTCTCCCAAAGACCAAGATTTTGTGCTCTGGTTCCTGAAATCCTACATTGTGGTAATTCCCAATATCCTAACAGATCCCTAAATAACAAATAGAGACCTTTTTCTACTCTTCAACACCCCCACTACCTGGGGACTTATATAAAGGAGGTATAGGAAAGGAAGTTGCATGACTAAAATAATTCACAGTTAGATGGGAGCCAAAAAACCCTCTTAGAAAATATGAGCATTTAAAAATAATATAGCTTTAATTAGCTTGATGTATCTGGGAGATGTTCTGCACGATCCTCTCTCATCTTTCTCTCTCCCTATCTAGGGACAACAAGCATTGCATACTGCAGGCATCAGTTACATGGCCTCCCTTTTGACGGGACAGTCCTGGTGCAGATAACTATTTAGGCTCTTTTTTATTTTGAACTTTAATTTTTTTCTGCCATAAAAACTTTGATAGAATAATTAAAAGAATCAATTTAAATTTCATGAATCAACTCTTTCACTTTCCAAGGGGTTGATAATGTTTCCACTTTAACACACCCATATTTTCATATTCATCAATAACTCACAGGTAGTTATTTCTTCTGTTGTTGTTAATGTGGTTTGCATGATATTTGTAGGGAACCTCTTTGATAACTAATCACTATCTACCTCTTATCTGTAAGGAAAGATTTGTGAGATAGTTCTCCTCTTCTTGCTATTTCATAATTGTGTAAGAGCAATAAATCTCTTTTTCCAAAATGGAGTGAGTTTCATTAAGATATAAAACGGTGGATGGGACAGAGTAGGATTAGTTGACCATATGGTTGTGGGCATTGTCTGATCACTGGAGGCTAAATATGCACTGGATTTTGTTTCCAGGTCTTGGGAAAGTCGTTTAGTTTTCCTGGACCTCTTTAAAAGGCTCCTACACAGCATACGTGTTCAAACAAAAGTAGACTTCAAATGTATTTTGCACTGTACAGATTCTTATAAAGTAGTTTCTCTTAATGTGGACAATTGCATATTGACTTAATTTCTTCTCATCTCTCCCTCTCTTTCTCTGATATCCCTCCTTCCTCCTCTGTCTTCCTCTCCCTTGCTATTTCTCTCCCTCTCCCTCTTGCTTCTTCTCCTCCTTTCCCTCCATAAAAGCTACCACCTCATCCTGGGCACCCTGGTTATATCAACTTCAGCTATGAGGTAATTTTTCTCTTTACTAATTTTGACCATAGTTTGAGTTAACAATGTTCCGGGGTCCGCAAAGAATACTGTGTTGATTCTTCAAGATATTTCTCAGTCCCACTTTTCCAGTTCATGTTACCACATTTCTCATTTGTTGGGTCGCCTCAAGCCTGCACTGCCCCAGCATACTTCTACTTGGCCTCTTTGACTCAGTTTCTCCTCTATGGCTATAAAGCTATCCGTCATGAACTACCACTCAGGGTGAGGCTGCATGGTAGTGGAGAAAGTGCTCTGGCTGGACAGCTTTGTTCTATTCCAGTCCTATAAAAGGTGGAGAAGTCAGGTATGATGTTATTTAAGGTCCTTTACAGTTAAAAACTATGATTCTAAGATGTTCACACTCTGTGTGTCTCCCTTGTTTCTCTTTACTGAATGTTCAATGACCAAGAAGTCTATGAGACATTCTCAGAGCAATGGAAAGCATGCTTTCTGGAAATCAGGTTGAAAGCTTTTCTCAACTACATTTTAGCCATAGGAACTTGGGCAAATTGTTTTTATCTCAGGAGCTTTGTTTGGTTTCATTACCTGAAGCAGGGAAATAACTATAATGTTTCATTACCTGAAGCAGGGAAATAATTATAATGCCCACACTTCAAGTAGTTTGAGGAGTGAAATAGTTAAGCTATATAAAAAGTGCTTTGTCAAATGTAACTTGAGCAAGTGTAGTAATTGTTTCTTGTACTGATATAAATGCTATACTACTACATGAGTGTATCCCTGGACCTGAGGTTACTCAAGTACAATTTTATTTTTGAAGAAATAAAACTAAGATCTTTCATAGGTTCAGAAGATAATTCATGAATCTGTTTACTTATACAAACTGATGCAAAGTGTTAACAATTTGAGGCAAGATTTTGTTATATCTCCAAAGGTTGACATATTTGACCAGAAGATCTGTGTTTTACATTGAGACACAATGTTTCACTTTCATTTTTTCATTGTGACATCAAGACAAAAGAGATATAACTAATGTCATATGACATTAATTTTTTTGTATTGTTTTGCTCTTGCAAAGAACAGGAGCTGTGGAATTAAACAGAATCACCTCAGTAAGATTATAAGCCTCTTTAACTCCACATGACCTTGTCTGTAAAAGTGACAGTAATGAGATTTGCCTCAGAGTATGTAGAAAAACATGAGAAATGTATGTGATGGATGTAATACACTGCCTCACCATAGGAAGTATCTGACAAATGTTTATCTTGTTCTTTCTTCTGTAGAACTCACATTTTCAGGCTCCCAGTTTTGGGAAGACTGCATTAGTGAGTCTGCATTTCATGCAACTAAATTCAAACAAACGTGTTCTAATGTCTCTTTCTCTTAAGGTCCTTACACCTCTGAAATGGTACCAGAACATAAGGCATCCGGTATGCAGACTTTTTGTTCTTTATTTCCTTAGAATTTTAAGCATGTATTTCATTTTTCTTTTAAGTGAAATAATATACCTTTGCCACATACAGACACTAATGTGAAATCTAGTTTCATATCATCTGAAGGTCATATCATGTGAACAGTTAGAAATTGTTATACAAGGAAAAACAAATAAATATCCATATTACCCTAATGACAAAGAAAACATGACTACTTTTCCAGCTGGAAGTCAATGGAGCCAATGGTAAACCTGACTCTTTGTTTCTCACCAGTACCCTTCCTATGGTTATGAACCCATGGGTGGATGGCTGCACCACCAAATCATTCCCGTGCTGTCTCAGCAGAATCTCCCGAGTCATGCCCTACAGCCTCATCACCACATCCCTATGATGCCAGCTCAGCAGCCCGTGGTCCCCCAGCAACCAATGATGCCTGTTCCTGGCCAACACTCCATGACTCCAACTCAACACCACCAGCCAAACCTCCCTCTGCCAGGCCAGCAGCCCTTCCAGCCCCAGCCTGTCCAGCCACAGGCTCACCAGCCCATTCAGCCCCAGCCACCCGTGCACCACATCCAGCCCCTGCCACCACAGCCACCTCTGCCTCCGATGTTCCCCATACAGCCCCTGCCCCCCATGCTTCCTGACTTGCCTCTGGAAGCCTGGCCAGCAACAGACAAGACCAAGCGGGAGGAAGTGGTGAGTAACCCTTGAAGCCACTGTGACACCTGGGAAATAGTATTTATCTACATGGCATATTTATGGTAGGTTCAATATCTATATAATTTTTGAATTTCGGCAACAATATAGACTACCAAAATGCTTTCATTTTATGGCCAACAGTATGAGGAATATCAGTCTTCCTTAGCTTTCAATCATTTCATTAAGAACAGCAGCTAGAATTACACTAAAGGATACTAAAAGTAATTTTGGGAGTGAAGAGAAGGCAAAACAGAAAATAAAACATAGTATGAAGGGAAGTTTCTTTAAATACCTAAGGGAGACCTATGTAAGGCAGTTTTCAGTGTAACTGAAGTCAGCTAAGTTGGACAGATTTTAGCATTTGATCCTAACATTAATCCTAGCAATGAATGCTAGAATTAATAGATGAATAGATTAATTTACTATAATAACTTTTCCAAGTTTTAGCTTAAAATAATCTTTCATTAGTGGAAATTTTACAAGTGATTTAGAAATACAACAGGGTGAGTGTCATCCATTCTCATTAAATCTCAGGGCTGTGTATGGAAGTTTATGTAATTCTACAATTTACAAATGCAGTTAGTGCTTTGCTACTTAGAAGCAGTGAAGGCTTAAGTAGCCTGGGTGAGTAGCCAGAACATGTAGGTTCTAATATTAGCTTAGCCCCAAAGAAGAAAATGTTGTTACAAAAATTCTTTTAGATTTATGGTCTTTATTTTTCATCTCTAAAATGGGCAAAGGTGATGGGTCGGATAACTTTAAAAGCTTTGTTCAAGCGTTTGTATTTATAGTACAAATAATAAAACAATTTTTATACTTTTTTACATTTTACAATTTTTTACATTTACAATTTTTACATTCCATTTTTACATAATTAAAAATTATGTTATCTGCAGTATAGAATTTTATGAGTATATTTATGATGTGGAACTGAATTTTTGAGAATTGATTGTGTAACACGTAATGCAGTAGCTAGAGTCAATTATTTATTTATTTATTTGTTTTAAAGAAGTTTGGAAAGAGCAATTTTTAAAAGGTTTTATTTATCTATTTGAGAGAGTGAGAGACAGCACAAATAGGGGCAGGGGGACAGGGGCAGAGGGACAGAGAGAATGTCATGACCTGAGCTAAAGACAGCTGCTTAACTGACTGAACCACCCAGGTGCTCCTGGAGTCAATTATTTTAGTCTACACTTTATGTTCTCTAATGAAGAGATACAGATTCTAGATAATGTATATAGAATATATATATACATATATATATATCTATAAGCTATATAGAAAGTACATTTCTTTGCTTAATAATAAATAAGGCTGTGTGTTCATAACATATCAAAACTATTTACACAAAGGTGACTTTGGATACATAGTTTCAGCTATTTAAAACATAATTTCTCCATGTGTTTCTCCAAATTTAGTTTATAAAGGATAACTTCTTAGAGTTTTATTTTATATTTATTTATATTTAATTTATAGAAATAAAATAAAATAACTGAGAGTCTAGTGGGCAGGAAGTACTCAAAGAAAGATACCCGTTGTAATTTTAACATTATATAAGGGAGGGAGGGAGGGGCTACCTTTGTGGACAACTCATATCTAACAACAATGAAACAACAAAGTTTGGAGATTATAAAGTTCAACTCAATTTGTAGTACATTTTTCAAGTAAAACTGAGGCTTTATGTACTCTCTAAAAATATTTGTAAGATACTTTAAATGTTTCTTTTGCTCTTTTTTTCAGGATTAAAAGATCAGAAAATGAGAGGAGTAGCTATTTCAGTTCCTTTTAGGAATAATGCAAGTACACAATGATTTGTTCCTGCAGTAGGCTTACCAGTAAATTCTGTAAAAAAAAAAAAACAAAAAACACTAGGATCCAATAAAATGTTTTTCAAAAGTCCATGTTGTTTGTGAATTAAATATAAAATTTCATATCACTTGAGAGAATTTAGAATTTACAAACTACAAACAGATGTTTTGGCAAGAAAATAACAGTATTGCTTTAGACAGAATTTAAAATATAGTATCTCAAATCTTTTTTTGTGTTAGTTTATACATGAGTTTGGTAAAGTAAAACACTGACTATATACAGTCACTGAAACTGAACTTTTGAAAAATGCTTATATTAAAAAATGAATTGGAAACTTGAATACTGATTTTATACTTCAAATCAGAATCTGGACTTTTGTTTCTATTGAGTCTACCAAAAACATTTTTAAATGAAATCATATGATATGCTTAACAATATACTAATTTAAAAATTATTAAATTTGTTCTCTAAAGAAAACTTTTTAAAAAAATTTTATTTATTTATTTTGAGAGATAGATCACAAGTAGGCAGAGAAGCAGGCAGAGAGAGAGAGAAGGAAGCAGACTCCCCACTGAGCACAGAGCCCAATGAGGGGCTCGATTCCAGGACGCTGAGAACATGACCTGAATCAAAGGCATAGGCTTAAACCTACTGAGCCACCCAGGCGCCCCTTCTAAAGAAAATTTTTATTAAATAGAGTTTCATTTGAAAAAAATGTACATTTTATTTTTTAAAAGATTTTATTTATTTATTTGACAGACAGAGATCACAAGTAGGCAGAGAGAGAGGAGGAAGCAGGCTCCCCACTGAGTAGAGAGCCCAATGTGGGTCTCGATCTCAGGACCCTGGGATCATAACCTGAGCCAAAGGCAAATGCTTTAACCCACTGAGCCACCCAGGCGCCCCCAAAACATGTACATTTTAAACCCAAATCATTTCCTTCGCTTAACAGTCTTTAATATGACAAATTCTACCTTATTATCTTCAAAATATTAAGAGCATACTTAATTTCTTTTCTTCCTATACACACATTTATAAATATTCTTTGCAGGGCATACAGTACTCACAGTAACTTTCTTCTAGTAATCTTATTCTAGTACCTTTATGATTAAAACTCCTAATCATTTTCTGTAATGAGTAAACATAAATCTACTGAAAGAGTATTGCTATTGAAATAAGTAGGCTGATTTTTAAAAAATTTAATTCATTAAAAATAATGATTAAAAATTAGCTTGGAGATATTTTAATCAATTTAGTAAATATTTATTTATCACCCATTAGGGTAAGTACTATTCCATGCCCTGGTAAAAGCAGTAAGTTCCCATCCTAAAGAAATTTAGAACTTACCAAAGGGATGAAATGAGCTCACAAATACTGATAGGAGAAGGCCTAGTAGCATTAACACTGTAACAGAAATATAGTCCAAATACCCTGGCAAATATGGCAGACTTCCTTCATCATTTTTGCTATGCCAACAAACTTTCTCTTCCAGAGATGCAAAGCTTTTCTGGCCAGAATTTAGAATAATTATTTTGTTAATGACTTGCCGAAAGAAAATCCTGTTGATCACACACACACACACACACACACACACACACACACACGCTTGTCCCTCAGTTTTCTTATTTATAAAATGTATTATATATATATATGAGTCCTTTTATGTCGAACTAGAATCTTAATACATAGTAGTCAATAAACATTTGACTTTACAGTTCTTACATTTGGAAAGAAACATTATTTTAGTTCCCCATGGAACACTACACAGCTAAAACCAGACATAATGCAGAATTAGGGCAACACAGGAAAGCTTTCAATATAAAACTTTTCAAAGTCTAACATATGCAATTTATCAGTGCGCCATCTCTCACCACAGAGCAAGATGAACATCTTACTAATTGCTATCCTGTATGATTCCTGAGGAACATGATCACCCTGTGATACAGTTCTTTGAAACTCTCAATGATACAATACCACGTAAGCCTGAATGGACCAAGCTGTGAGATTTTTTTTTTTTTTAAGATTTTATGTATTTATTTGACAGAGATCACAGGCAGGCAGAGAGGCAGGCAGAGAGAGGAAGGGAAGCAGGCTCCCTGCTGAGCAGAGAGCCCGATGCGGGGCTCGATCCCAGGACCCCGGGATCATGACCTGAGCCGAAGGCAGAGGCCTTAACCCACTGAGCCACCCAGGCGCCCCTGTGAGATTTTTTTAGGACATGTTGAGCATGCTCCATATTAAACAACTTTTATTCTACATTGGCCTCTGCAGTAGGCATGCTTTTTGAAACAGATTTAGAAAAGTATCTGGAAATTGGCCAGTCTGCTAAATATCTGCTCAATGAACAATCAGCTTTAAAAGCCAAAGATTTATAATGTAAAATTAGCGATAACAACAATATTGCATATTTATCGAGTTCTTACTATGTTCCAGAAATTGTTCTAATTAAATAACATGCATTTACCCATTTAGTAATCACAACCTTACAGAAGTAGACCCATCTCTATCCTCATTTCATTTCATTTTTAAATTTTTTATTTAAATTCAATTTAGTTAACATATAGTGGATTAGAAATTTCAGGGGTAGAATTTAGTGATTTATCAGTTGCACGTTTAACACCCCCGGTGCTCATTCTATCAAGTACTCCCCTTAATGCCTGTTACCCAGTTACCCATACCCCCACCCGCCCCTCCAGCAATGCTCATTTTAGAAAGGAAGAATTGTGTAAACTTTCAACTTTAAGATAAGTAAGTACTCTTTAAAACACGTACTAATTTTTTTTTTTCTGTGCATAGGATCCTAACTAAAAGAATATGCATCTATTTATATAATCTGGGGAAATATAAATTCAATTTGATCATAATCACAAAACTTCTCATTTGTCACTAGAGTTTGCTGTCCATTTGATTATCCAATAGTGTGTCAAGTAACTTATATTGAGTCAAACATAGAAACTCTTGATCCAATTACAGCTTTGCAGTTGTAAGGAAAAAATTCCTTTTCTGGTAAACTGCCACAGCACAAAACAAAAACTTTGCAAATATGGACACTAATTACAGCAAATCCTTAAGACTGCCTTGGCAATTTATGGGATCATCTATCTTACCAACATCTCAGATCAGCCAGGGGCAGGGACAGCTTTCGGAGAAATCTACATTGGGAAGTGATGTTATTTGAAAAACCAGGCTTCATCCTCCTCTATTTTTTTTACCCCCTCCAGGTAGTCCAATGAGCACAAACTTAGATATAGAAAGGCTACTACAAGTGAAATTCTGAAATATACTCTGAATGGCTGTAGGATATAGTCTGAGCATGACATTGAATCAAGACTGAGTACAGTCTCTTTCCCTGGCAATTAGTATCTAGATTAAAATACAGAAAACAAAAAAATATCAAACATATTTGATTACATCTTAATTGTAGCTTCCATAATGATTCACTATTGACATTATATATACAGCTGCATGCAATAACAAGTACAGGCTTGGTGTATTTCCAAGGTTTATGTTTTCTCAAGTTCAAGGAACTTAAACTCAACCTGGTTTTCATAAATGATTTTTCTTAATCTTAAAGTAGGTACCATAGAAAAATTTAGGGTCCATTTCTTTGTAAAAACAGTGTCATAAAATAAAATAATAAAATTATTAAACATTGCTGATATGTGCCATTCCTATCAACAGAATTCATTTAAAAATTTGACAAAAAGGTAGAAATTGCCTTTGCAGAAAAACAAGCCACAAAAGCAGTGTTTACTTACCATTCCCATTTTTTTAAAAAGATTTATTTATTTATTTGAGAGAGAGACTGCATGTGAGGGGGTCAGTGATGGTGGCAGAAGGTAAGAAGAAAATTCCCTGCTGAGCAGGGAGCCTAAAGCAGGGCTGGTTCCCAGAACCCTGGCATCATGACCTGACCTGAAATCAACAGGACATCATGCGAAGTGAAACAAGTCAAGCAGAGAAAGTCAATTGTCATACGGTTTCAGATACTTCTGAGCATTGACTAACATGTAAAATTGTTGAATCAAAGGGCTACACTATTACTATGTATGTTAATTATATGTATGCTAAGTACACTTCAATAAAAAATAAAATTTAGAAAATTAAATCAGTAAAAGAAAATGTTATTAATAAATGGTAATAATAAATAAGTAATGCTGTCTATTACAGTTTGCTTACTGGGAAAAAGATTACATAACAATGTTGGATTTTTCTAACCCAATAGGAACAGTAACAATTCATTATTTAATTTCAGTTATGGAAAAGTTAAGGAATAACAAGGAGGACATTAGGAGAAGGAAAAGTGTATTAGAAAGGAAAAGTGAATTGGCGGAAATTGGGGTGGGAGACGAACCATGATAGACTGTGTACTCTGAGAAATAAAATGATGGTTTTGGAGGGGAGGGAGGTGGGGGTTGGGTGAGCCTGGTGGTGGATAGTAAGGAGGCACGTATTGCATGGAGCACTGGGTGTGGTGCATGAACAATGAAATCTTGGAACACTGAAAAATATAAAATAAAATAAAATATTCTCTATGCTGTACTTTTTATCCCCATGACTCATTTATTCTATAAATGGACATTTGTCCCTCTTAATCCCCTTTTTCTAATCCTAAGCCCCCACTGTCCTCCTGGAAATTACCAATATGCTCTCTATATTTCAGATTCTGAATTTGTTAGTTTGTTCATTTATTTTTAGATTCCATATATAAGTGAAATCATATCGTGTTTGTCTTTTCCTGTCCATACTGTGGCTATTGTAAATAATGTTGCAACGCCCCCCCCCCCCCCCCCCACCAAAATAGGAGCGAATATCTCTTATTCACATTTTTGTTTTTCCTGGATGAATACCCGGTGGTGCAATTACTGGATGATAGGGTAGTTCCGTTTTTAATTTTTTTGAGGAAACTGGCTGCACCAATTTACATTCTCACCAACAACCCAGGAAGATTCCTTTCTCTTCACTTCCACACCAACACGTGTTCTTCCTTGGGTTGTTGATTTTAGCCATTCTGACAGATGTAAGGTGATATCCAATTCTGGATTTGATTTGCATTTTCCTGGATTAGTAAAGTTTGGCATCTTTTCATGAAGATGCATGAAAAGAGTTATCCAACTCTGTCTTCTGTGGAAAAATGTTTATTCGAGTCTTCTGCCCATTTTTAAATTGGACTGTTCTGATTTTTGTTATTTAGTTCTGGATATTTTCAATAAATTCTGGATATTCTCTGGTTATATAATTTACGAATGTTTTCTCTTATTTAGTAGGTTATCTTTTGTACTGTTGATGATGTCATTCTCTGTGCAAAAGCTTTTTATTTTGCTGCAGTCCCAAAAGTTGAATTTTCCTTTTGTTTCCTTTGCTGCAGGAGGCATGTGTTGGTAAGTGTTGCGTCCAAGAGATTACCGACTATATTTTCTAGAATTTTTATGGTTTCATGTCTCATGGTTAGGTCTTTTGAATTTATTTTTGTGTGGTTCAGTTTCATTCTTTTACATGTTGCTGTCCAGTTTTCCCAACACCATTTATTACAGAGATTTTATTTTTGCCACTACCTTTGTTGAAGATTAATTGACCATATAATTGTGGGTTTATCACCGTGTTCCCTATTCTCTATTAATCTATGTGTCCATTTTTGTTTCAGTACCATACCATTTTATTACTATTGCTTTGAAGTCTATCATGATCTAGAACTTTGATACCTCCTGTTTTGTTCTCTTTCAAGATCCCTTTGGAGATTTGAAGTCTTTTGTGTTCCTTATAAATTTTAGTACTAGTGTATTAAATGTATTAGTTTTAGTATTATTGTTCTGGTAAATTTGTTCAAATTTAGTATTATTAGTGTTGTTTTCAGAGGAAGGGTCTTTTACCTGTTTCATTTTGTTTTCCTTGGTACAATTGTAAATGAATTGTTTTGTTAGTTTCTCTTTCTCCTACTTCATTATTAGTATATAGAAATGCAACAGATTTCTGTGTATTAGTTTTATATTCTGCAACTTTACGGAATTTATTTATCAGCTCTCTAGTTTTTTTTGGGGGGGGTTGGTGAAATCTTTATGGCTTCCTATATATAGGTTATTGTTTTTCACCATTGAATATGATGGTGGCTGTGGGTTTGTCATATAGTGCCTTAAGTATGTTGAGATATGTTCTCTCTAAACTTACTTTGCTGAGGGTTTTTGTCATGCATAAATGTTGTACTTTGTCAAATCCTTTTTCTGTATCTATTGACAAAATAATATGGTTGTTTTTTTTTGTTGTTGTTCACTCTCTTGATGTGGTGTATTACATTGATTGACCTGCAAATACCAAACCACATTTGCATCCCTGGAATAAATCCCACTTGATTATATAAGGAATGTTTTTTAAAATGTACTCTTCAATTGGGTTTGGTAATATTTTGAGGGGGATTTTCGCATTTATGTTCATCAGGGATATTGGCCTATAGTTCTCTTATTTAGTAGTCTTTACCTGCTTTTGGTACGTGTAATGCTGGCCTGAATGAATGAATCTGGAAGTTTTCCTTCATTTTCCATATTTTGGAATAGTTTGGGAAGAATATGTATTAATGCTTCCTCCTTAAGTATTGGGTAGAATTAGTCTGTGAAGCTGCTGGTCCTATACTTTTGTTTGTTTGTTGCTTTCTGATTACTGGCTCAATTTCTTTGCTGTTTATTGATGAGCTTAAGATTCTATTTCTTCCTGTTTCAGTTTGGGTAGTTTCTATGTTCTAGGAATTTATCCATTCTTCTAGGTTGTAAAATATGTTTGGCATATAATTTTTCATAATATTCTTTTATAATAGTTTGTTTTTCTGTGGTGTTGGTGGCTATTTCTCCTCTCTTGTTTCTGATTTTTAAAAAAATTTTTCAGTCATTTTTCTTTTTGTTAAGTCTGGTTCCACTGACCTATTCTATTATTAGTTTCTGTGTCATTTATTTCTGATCTCATCTTTATTACTTCCTTTCTTTTGCTGTCTTTAGGCTTTATTTGTAGCTCTTTGTCTAGCTTCTTGAGGTGTAATGTGAGGTTGCGTATTTGAGACTTTTCTTGCTTCTTGAGGGAGGCCACATTGCTATGTACTCCCTTTTTAGGACTACGCTTGCTGCATCCCAAATGTTTTGGACTATCATGTTTCCATTTTCATTTGTTTCCTTGTACTTTTCCATTTCTCTTTGATTTCTTGGTTGTCCCATTCATTGTTTTGTAGAAGTGTTGTTTAACCTCTATACATTTGTCGTCTTCCCAGACTTTTCTAGTGGTTGACTTCAAGTTTCATAGTTTTGTAGTAGAGAAACACATGGTATGGCTTCAACTTTTTAATATTTTTTGAGGCCTGATTTGTGACCAGTATGTGATCTATTCTGGAGAATGTTCTATGTGCAAAACAATGTGTGTTCTGCTGTTTTAGAAGAAGTGCTCTGATTTTATGTGATAAGTCCATGTGGCCCAATGTATCATTCAAAGCCATTGTTTCCTTATTGATTTTCTGCTTAGATGATCTGTCCATTAATGTAAGTGAGGTGTTCAAGTCCTCTATTGTTGTTGTATTATTATCAATGTGTTCATTTATGTTTGTTATTAACTTTTTAATATATTTGGCTGCTCCCACATTGGATGCATAAACATTTACAGTTGTTCTATCTTGTTGTTGGATTGTCTCCTTTATGTTATATAATACCTTTTTTGTGTGTCTTGTTAGTCTTCATTCTAAATTCTCCTATGTATGATAGAAATATTTCTACTCTGGCTTTCATGTGATACATGTTTTTTCATCCATTTACTTTCAATCTGTGATGGCCTTAGATATTTAAAATAAGTCTCTTTTAGGCAGTATATAGTTGAGTGTTCTTTTTGTAATAAATTCTTACACCCTGTATCTTTTTTTTTTTTTTTTAAAGTAGGCTCCATGCTCGGTGTGGAGCCCAATGAGAGACTTGAATTCAATGACCCTAAGTTCAACACCTGAGCTAAAATCAAAGGTCAGAATTTTAACTGACTGAGCTACCCAGGCACCCCACCCTATGATGTTTTTTTTTTTTTCCCTACTTTGTTTGTTTATTTATTTATTTAAAGATTTTATTTATTTATTTGACAGAGACAGAGATCACAAGTAGTCAGAGAAGCAGACAGAGAGAGAGGGGGAAGCAGGCTCCCTGCTGAGCAGAGAGCCCGATGTGGGGCTCGATCCCAGGACCCCGAGATCATGACTTGAGCTGAAGGCAGAGGCTTTAACCCACTGAGCCACCCAGGTGCCCCCCACCCTATGTTTTTTGATTAGAGCATTTAGTCATTTGTATTCAAACTAATTTTTGATAGGTATGTATTTGTTCCCATTGTGGCTTTCTTCTGGTGATTTTCTCTCACCCTTTCTTGTCTTTGTTACTTCTGGTCTTTCCCACTCAAACAGTCTCCTTTAAGTTTCTTGCATTAAAGGGCTGGCTTAGTGATTATAAACTATTTTAATAGTTGTTCCTTCAAGAAACTATTTATCTCTCATTCTATTCTCCATTATAGCTTTGCTGGATGGAGTATTTGGGGGTGCACATTTTTCACACTCAAACTTTGGAATATCTCCTGCTATTTTCTTTTGGCTTGCCAAATTTCTGTGGTCCAATTTGCAGTTAGACTTATAGGTCTTCTCTTGTAAGTTAAGAACTCTTCTATCTTGCTGCTTTCAAGTTTCTTTCTTTGTGCTATGTTTTGCAAATTTAATTACCCTGTGTCTTGGTGTGGCCTGCTTTTGTTGATTTTGATTGGAGTTCTCTGTGTCTCCTGGATCTCATGTCTGTTTACTTCCCTGCTTTAGGGAAATTTTCAGGTATTAGTTGAAATGAGTTTTCTATGCCCCATTGTCTCTTTCTTTCTGGGACTCCTACAAAAGAATGTTAATTACATTTGATGTAGTCACTGAGTCCCCTAAGTTTATCATCTTTTTCCATAATTCTTTCTCTCTTTTATTCAACTTCATTATTGTTCATTATTGTCCATTATTTTGTCTTCTAGGTCACTAATTCATTACTCTGTTCTTCCAGCCTCTGTTCTTTGCATTCAGTGTATTTGCAGTCTCATTTATTGCACTCTTTATCTCTGATTGATTCTTTTTTTTCCTCTGGTCTCACTGATGTTTTTCATTCTTTTATTAAACCTAGTGATTATTGTGATTATTGATATAATGTGTCTGTGGGTTTGTCATATAGTGCCTTAATTATGTTACTTTAAATTCTTCATCAGGTATGTTACTTGTATGTTTCACTTAGATCTCTGGTTATGCCTTATTTTTTTAATAAATTTCTGCATTTTGACATTTTGTCTAAGGCCCTCCATTCTTCTCTGTGTTAGAAAAACCTGTTATGGTTGCTGCTCCTGAAAGTAATGTCCTTTGAAGAAGAGGTCACGTAGTACCCAGGGCTAGTGCTTTAGAAAAAGTCTCTGCTGTGTGAAGCATGCAGTCTGTTGTTGTGTCTTGGTTGCTCTATCCTTCAGGCCAGTTGTCTGCAAAGTCTCTCCTTTCCTGCAATGGACAGTGTTCGGTCCTTGGCCACAGGGTGGCCAGTTTTAAGTAGGTGTGCTCTGGTCTGCTTTTGAAATGAGACCAGACATCACCTCCACCAGAACTGAAGCCCTGCAGAATCTCAGGTCAGGATATGGTGTGGGCAAGGGTTTGTGCTGGTCTGGTGCAGGAGCCCCCATGCTGACTCAATTGAGGCTAGCTTGATTGAGAGAGGCAGTCCTACCAAAATGCAGTGGGCTGGCACTTGGTATAAGAAAGTTAGGCAGACAGTGTAGGTGCTATGTTGTTTCCCCATGGGTGACTTTCTGTTTATGCTGAGGGATGAGCATGAGAAATGGTGGCAGCCACTTAATCTGACCCTGGAGAGGTACCTCTGTGAATGATGCTTCCCAGGGACATGCTCTGAGATGAGAAAATAATCTCCCCACTGTGTGTGCCAGGTGCTCTTCAGATTGCTGTTTCCACACTGTCCACTCCAGGTTGTTTGCTTGGCAAAGCTATCCTGCGACTAAGGAAGGCTTGACCAAGAGTGGCAGTGTGCAACAGCTCAGGAGTGTGGGATTTTATATAAGCAAGGTAGATAGCCAGTGTCAAACCTAAGCTGCTTTTCACAAGTAGCTCTGTGTTTATCCTGAGGGGCAGAGGAGAGATATGACACCCATCATCTTCTTTGTTCCTAGAGAGCTGTCTCCATGAACACTGCCTTTTGGGGATAGGTTCCAAAAAGAGTGAATAATCTCCAGTGTATGTGCCACAGGTATTTTTTAGGTCCCTGTTTCCACACTGTCTGCACCTGAATTATTTGCCTGTCTTCTTTCCAGAACAGTGCAGTACCTTCAGGTCTCTATTAAAGCCCAACCTGCTGACCTTTAAATCTCCAGGCTTTAAGTCCCACTGGTTGCAAGAACTGAAGAAATTCAGCTCCTCTAGGTATGCTTAAGATTCCCATATGGTTTGTCTCCCTCTCTGATTTTGTCTTATTTTTCTTTTCCTTTCCCTAGGTTCTTCTGTTTTGTTTCTTAAATTCCACACATGAGTGAAATCATATGGTATTTGTCTTTCTCTGGCTGACTTATTTCACTTAGCACAATACCCTGTAGTTCCATCCCTGTCATTACAAATGGCAAAATTTCATTCTTATTTTGGTGGCTCATTAATATTCCCCTGTATGTATATATAACATCTACTTTATCCATCTGTTGAAGGACATGTAAGCTCTATCTATAGTTTGGCTATTGTGGAAATTGCTGCTATGAACATTGGGGAGCAGGTGCCCCTTTAAATCACTATGTTTGTATCCTGTGGATAAACACCCAGTAGTGCATTGCTGGGTCATACAGTAGTTCTATTTCTTACTTTTTGAGGAAATTCTATAAGCTTTCCAGAGTGCTGCACCAGTTTGCATTCCCACCAACGGTGCAGGAAGTTTCCCCTTTCTCCAAATCCTTGCCAACATCTGTTGTTTCCTGTTCATTTTAGCCATTCTGACAGGGGTAAGGTAGTATCTTGTAGGGTTTTGGATATGTATTTCCTGATGCCCAGTGGCATGGATTAGTTTTTCATGTGTCAGTTGGCCATTTGCTTGTCTTCTTTGGAGAAATATTTGTTCATGTCTTTTGCTCAGTTCATAACTTAGACGATCTCAGTGCTATGATATTTTGGGTGTTGAGTTGATAAGTTCTTTTTTTTTTTTTTTTTTAAGATTTAATTATTTATTTGAGAGGGAGACAGAGAGTGTGGGATGAGGGGTAGAGGGACAGAGAGTCCCAAGTGAACTCTGCACTGAGCATGCAGCCTGACTGAGGGCCCAGTCTCACAACCCCGGGATCAAGGCCTGAGCTGAAATCGAGAATCTGACACCAATGAAATGCTGCCCTCATAGAATGAATTTATAAGTTTTCTTCCTATTTTTATTTTTTAGAACAGTTTCGGAAGAATAGGTATTAATTTTTTAAATGTTTGGTAGAATTCCCCTGGAAGCCATCCAGTCCTGGACTCATTTGTTCAGATTTTTTTTTTCATTTGTTCAGATTTTTGACTACTGCTTTAATTTCTTTGTTGGTTATGGGTCTGTTCAGATTCCTATTTATTCCTGTTTCCATTTTGGTAGTTTATGTTTCTAGGCATGCGTCCATATCTTCCCAATTGCCTAATTGGTTGGCGTATAATTGTTCATAATTTATTCTTATGATTGTATTTCTAGGGTGTTGGTTGTGATCTCTCCTCTTTCATTCACGATTTTATTTAGTGGGCCCTTCCTGTTTTCTTTTTGATAAATCTGGCCAGGGATTTCTCAATCTTATTCTTTCAAAGAACTAGCTCCTAGTTTCATTGATCTGTTTAGATAGAGCATCAGATCATGTGCAGATAGTGAAAATTTGATGTCTACCTTGCTGATTTTGATGTCTTTAATTCTTTTTGATGTCTGATTGCTGAGGCTGGGACTTCCAGTGCTATATTAATACTTGTGAGGGTGGACGTCCCTGTTGTGTGGGTGGACGTCCCTGTTGTGTGTCTGACTCCTGAAAAGCTTTCAGTTTCTCCCCATTGAGGATTATATTAGCTGTGGGTTTTTTAATATGTGCCCTTTATGATGCTGAGGTATTTTTCTCTATCCCTACATTGTCG
This sequence comes from Lutra lutra, assembly GCF_902655055.1. Taxonomy (NCBI): domain Eukaryota; kingdom Metazoa; phylum Chordata; class Mammalia; order Carnivora; family Mustelidae; genus Lutra; species Lutra lutra. The sequence continues at coordinate 1,314,822 of NC_062297.1, read as the reverse complement.
AGGGTTTTTTATCAGGAAAGGATAATGTCATATGGTTTCACTTATTTGTGGAGCAAAACAAATAGCATGGAGGACAAGGGGAGATGGAGAGGAGAAGGGAGTTGAGGAAAATTGGAAGGGGAGGTGAACCATGAGAGACTATGGACTCTGAAAAACAATCTGAGGGGCTTGAAGGGGCGGGGGGTGGGAGGTTGGGGGAACCAGGTGGTGGGTATTGGAGAGGGCACGGATTGCATGGAGCACTGGGTGTGGTGCAAAAACAATGAATTCTGTTACGCTGAAAAGAAATTTTAAAAAAGGAAAGTATAATGTATTTTATCAAATGCTTCTTCTGTAGCTATTGAGAGGATCATAAAATTGTTCTTATCCTTTCTTTTATTAATGTGTTGAATCACAGTGACTGACTTGCAAATACTGAACCACCCTTGCAACTCAGGAATAAATCTCACTTAATCATGATTGATAATTCTTTTAATGTATTGTTGAATTAGATTTGCTAGTATTTTATTGAAAATTTTTACATCCATGTTCATCGGGGTACTGGTCTGTAATTCTTCACTGGGGTCTTTGTCTGGTTTGGGGATCAAGGTAATGGTGGCTTTGTAGAATGAGTTTGGAAGTTTTTGGAAGTTTTCTTTCCATTTCTATTTTTTGGGACAGCATTAGAAGAATAGGTAGTAACTCTTCTTTACCTCTCTGATAGAATTCCCCTGGAAGCCATCTGGCCCTGGAAGATTTTTGATTACTGATTTAATTTCTTTCCTGGTTATGGGTCTGCTCCACTTTTCTCTTTCTTCCTGTTTCAGTTTTGGTAGTTTATATGTTTCTAGGAATTCATCTATTTTTTCCATATTGCCTAATTTGTTGGCATGTAATTTCTCAAAGTATTTTCTTATACCTTTTTAATTCTTTTTCAGTGTTGGTTGAAATCTCTCCTCTTTCATTTATGATTTTGTCTAGTAGGGTCTTTCTCTTTTGTTTTTGATGAGTCTGGCTAGGGGCTTATCAATTATTTATACTTTTTAAAATTATTCCATTGATTTTTTTTTCTTTTATTATGTTATGTTTGTCACCACGCAGTATATCATTAGTTTTTGATGTAGTGTTCCCTGTTTTATTGTTCGCATATAACACCCAGTGCTCCATGCAATACTTGCCCTCCTTAATACCCATCTCTGGGCTAGCCCATCCCCCCACCCGCCTCCCCTCTAAACCTCTCAGTTTGTTTCCCAGTGTCCATGGTCTCTCATGCTTCATCTCCCACCGATTCCCCGTTTCATTTTTCCTTTCCTTCTCCTAATATCCTCCATGCTATTCCCTATGTTCCACAAGTAAGTGAAACCATACAATAATTGACTCTCTCTGCTTGACTTATTCCACTCAGCATAATCTCCTCCAGTCCCATCCATATTGATACAAAAGTTGGGTATCCATCTTTGCCGATGGAGGTGTAATATTCCATTGCGTATATGGACCATATCTTCTTTACCCATTCGTCCGTTGGAGGGCATCTTGGCTCTTTCCACAGTTTGGCTATTGTGGACATTGCTGCTATGAACATTGGGGTGCATGTGGCCCTTCTACATCTGTATCTTTGGGATAAATACCCAGTTCAATTGCTGGGTCAGAGGGTGGCCCTATTTTTAATTTTCTTAAAACCTCCAGATGTTTTCCAACGTGGCCATGCAAACTTGCATTCTCACCAACAGTGCAAGAGGGGTCCCTTTTCTCCACATCCTCTCCAACATTCGTTGTTTCTTGCCTTGTCAATTCTTGACATTCTAACTGGTGTGAGGTGATATCTCAATGTGGTTTTGATTTGAATTTCCCTGAGGGCTAATGATGATGAACATTTTTTCACGTTTCTGTTAGCCATCTGTATGTCTTCTTTGGAGAATTGTCTGCTCATGTCTTCTGTCCATTTTTTAATTGGATTATTTGTTTTTTAAGTGTTGAATTTGAGAAATTCTATACAGATCTTGGATATCAGCCCTTTGTCTGTAGTGTCATTTGCAAATACCTTCTCCTGCTGTGTGGGTTGCCTCTTTGTTTTGTTGACTGTGTCCTTTGCTGTGCAGAAGCTTTTCGTTTTGATCAAGTCCTAGAAGTTCATTTTCGCTTTTATTTCCCTTGCCTGTGGAGACGTGTCTTGAAAGAAGTTTCTGTGGCTGATGTTGAAGAGGTTACTGCCTACATTCTCCTGTAGGGTTTTGAAGGATTCCTGTCTCACGTTGAGGTCTTTCATCCATTTTGAGTTTATCTTTGTGTATGGTGTAAGAGAATGGTCATTTATTTCTTTGGTATATAGCTGTCCAATTTTCACAGCACCATTTATTGAAGAGACTGTCTTTTTTCCATTGGACATTCTTTCCTGCTTTGTCAAAGATTAGTTGACCATAGTGTTGGGGGTCCATATCTGGGCTCCCCATTCTGTTCCACTGGTCTATGTGTCTGTTTTTGTGCCAGTACCATGCTGTCTTGGTGATCACAGCTTTGTAATACAGCTTGAAGTCAGGCAATGTGATGCCCCCAGGTTTGTTTTTCTTTTTCAACATTTCCTTGTTGATTCGGGTCTTTTACAGTTCCATACAAATTTTAGGATTGTTTGTTCCAGCACTCTGAAAAACGGTGATGTTTTTAAATCAGGATGGCATTGAAAGTACAGATTCCTCTGGGCAGTATAGACATTTTAACAATGTTTATTCTCCCGATCCATGAGCATGGAGTGCTTTTCCATCTTTTTATGTCTTCTTCAGTTTCTTTCATGAGTGTTCTATAGTTCCTTAGGTACCGATCCTTTACACCTTTGGTTAGATTTATTCCAAGGTGTCTTATGGTTCTTGGTGCTACAGGAAATGGAATTGATTCTCACATCGTTAGTGTATGAGAAAGCAACTGGTTTCTGTGCATTGACTCTATACCCTGCCACATTTCTGAATTGCTGTATGAGTTCTAGCAATTTGGGGGAGGGGGAGTCTTTTGGGTTTTCCACATAAAGTATCATGTCATCTGCAAAGAGAGAGAGTTTGACTTCTTCTTTACCAATTTGGATACCTTTCATTGCTTTTTGTTTTCTGATTGCTGTTGCTAGGAGTTCTAGTACTATGTTGGACAATGGTGGCAAGAGTGGGCACCCTTGTTGTGTTCCTGATCTCAAAGGGAAGGCTGTCAGCTTTTCCCCCATTGAGAATGATACTTGCTGTGGGTTTTTCATAGATAGATTTTAAGAAGTTGGATGTTTCCTGGATCCCTATACTTTGAAGAGTTTTAATTGGGAAAGTATGCTGTATTTGTCAAATGCTTTTCTGCATCAACTGAGAGGACCATGTGGTTCTTTTTTCTTTGCTTAAGGATTTATTCTATCACATTGATTAATTTGTGAGTATTGAAGCACACTTGCATCCCAGGGATAAATCCCACCTGGTCATGGTGGACAATCTTTTTAATGTACTGTTGGATCCTATTAGCTAGGAACTTGTTTAGAATCTTGGCATCCATATTCATCAGGGATATTGGTCTGAAATTCTCCTTTTTGATGGGGTCTTGGCCTGGTTTGGGGACCAGGGTAGTACTGGCTTTATAGAAAGAGTCTGGAAGTTTTCCTTCTATTTCTATTTTTTGAAACAGCTTCAGGAGAATAGGTATTATATCTTCTTTGAAGGCTTGGTAGAATTCCCCAGGACATCCATCAGGACCCGGGCTCTTGTTCTTTGGGTGGTTTTTGATCATTGCTTCAATCTCATTACTAGTCCTCTGCAATCTTTGCCTCCCTGGCAATGAGGGAGACTTGATCAAAGGCCTTAGGAGTAGTCACAATGTCCTTCATGCCTCAGACTACGATGTATAAGGGAAGGATCATAGCTCTGTATATCCTCACATGCAAACAGCCCTGTCATCTTAGGAGAAACCAGGCAAAAAAACCGACATGCTAACCATGGCACTGAAACAATGCTACTGGGATTTTTCTACTAAACTATGAAGAGAATTTTAAAATCTAATGAAACAGCATTAAAATTTCTGTATTCGTGGGGCACTTGGGTGTCTCAGTGGGTTAAAGCCTCTGCCTTCGGCTCAGGTCATGATCCCAGGATCCTGGGATTGAGCCCCACATTGGGCTCTCTGCTTGGCAGGGAGCCTGTTTCCCTTCCCCTCTCTCTGCCTGCTTGTGATCTCTGTCAAATAAATAAATTTAAAAAAAATCTTTAAAATTTCTGTATTTGTGAGTGAAGAATGCCAGATTTTATCATGAAAATGAGAAAGAGATGGAAGCAATTAGTAATTATTAAAGAGCTAGTTAATTTTAATGACAACCATGACATGATTATGAACTTTTGACTCATTAACTTGAGATCCTTTGGGTTATGAAATCTGTCCCCTTGAGAGTGGATAGTTCAAAAATAGATTTGGCTTCAGGTAACAGTAACATCAGCTGGATAGAAATTTACTTTTCTCTCACATCAAAGTCTAGGTCGGTATGTCAACACTGTTCTGTGAGTTGTGGGAGTGTTACAGAATCCTGTGGTGCCATGGAGGTCTGCCTTCCTTCCTCTAGACGCTCTACCACCCCTGCCATGCTGTCCTTGGCCACAGGGCCAAGATGGAGCAGCACTAGGTCTACAATCCAGTATGAAGGAAAGAGGACAGAAATTAATCTTGCCTGACAAGGAGTCTGGGAAATGTGTCCTGCTAAAAGAATAACGAAAGGATTTTTAAATTATGGAACAGGGGTCAACAAACTGCAACTCACAGATCAAGTTCAGCTCACTGTATTTTTATGGCCAGAGGCTTCAGAATGCTTTTTTACATTTTAAAATCATTGTTTAAAGAAAGAAAAAAGACATAATTATGACAGAGCCTGTGTGTGGTCCCCAAAGCCTGAAATATTTACTATCTGTCCTTTCACAGAAAAAGTTTGTTAATACCTTTTATAGCAAGAGGGAAGATAAGATTTAGGAAAGAAGAGAAACTGGATATTTCTACCACAGTGGTAAGTGTCCCTTCTGCTCTGGGAATATTTAGAATTAAGTAACAACTGAAATCATACAAGCTCATACAATTGGGGTTTTTTAGTAAATTTTATGAACAATCTGTATTACATAAGTGATTTAAGAAACTCTAACATACTCACCTTCCCAATTTAAACTAAAAAAAAAAAAAAGAAAGAAAGAAAGAAAAAGAAAATTGATTCTAGCAGAATGAGAAAAATCTTTTAACAGAGTTAAAACATTTCACACAGACTGCTTTATAAGTTTAACTTATTATAACAGCACTTTTAAATGCTTGAAAGGTTTAGAGTGTTTGCATATCACGTTGTCTGTCAGTCTCTGGAAACACTTTTTAAAAGAAAACAACAGATTAAATGCATGATAGCATTGTAAAATATTTATTTATTTATTTATCTTTTAAAAAAGATTTTATTTATTTATTTGACAGAGAAAGATCACAAGTAGGCAGAGAGGCAGGCAGATAGAAAGGGGGAAGCAGGCTCCCCGCAGAGCAGAGGGCCTGATTCGGGGCTTGATCCCAGGACCCCGAGACCATGACCTGAGCCGAAGGCAGAGGCTTAACCCACTGAGCCACTCGGGTGCCCCACCAGTGTAAAATATTTAAAAGAATTTAATGAACTACCTTCAAAGTGGGTCTCATTATTTAAATTTGTATCTTTTCATGTGAATTAATTAAATATTCTAGAAAGAAAATACATAGGTGATTGTCTTTCCTTTGCTAGACTTAAAAATAGGTTAGTAAGATTTATTCCCTGACGTTCAAAACAAGAAAAACTAGGATTTTTGCAAGTGTAACTGCAGTAAAGTAAATATGAGGTGAAAAGCAGTTACTGTCAATAGTCCTTTCCATACACACAGGCTTCCCTGCGACATCAAAGAGCTCATGGGCTGGTAAGCAGATCTGCAAGCCAAGTGGAGCAAAAGGGCAGGGTGGGGGGGGTGGTGTTTGACAACTAGAGCAGGAGGAAACAGGAGACACAGTCCAAGTCTAGAGAAGATGCCACCGCTTTAGCTAATCCTACGTTCCACCGTTTCTTGCCAGAGCTCCTCCTATAGTTGCTTATCAAAGAAAATTCGAGTATAGCCAGGAGTCAAGCAGCCCACACCATTCGTCTTGGTGGATTCAATCCTGTTAACGAGAACTACAAAAAAGCCAGTCATTCCAACTCTGCCATAGTCCTCGAAGCTGTTCTCTCCTGGGTCCTTGCTGAGAACGTAAAATAAATGCCAGAGCGACCCAACAATCACCCGCTGAAATCAAACACTGAATTTTAACAGAAGTAGCTCTTGGAAAGATAAGATATTTCATTTTGTCACTTTGAAATTACATCGTGGATTTTTTTCTTTAATGCCTCATTTTGAAACCTTCATATTTCTGAAAGTCTAACATTTGCCATTTGATATTTTAAATACAACTTACCATTTAATGTTGTCTCTTTAAATCTGGCGAACATTAAGGCTCTCACTTTCCCTTGAACATCTAAGTTCAAACTTCGGGTTGTCTGCTTTTATTTCCCCCTTTTTGAGTGTGTGTGTGTTGGTGTGGGAGAGGGCAGGGTTCCAACAGTGACACGCGATGACTGCCTACAGAGTTTCCAGAACATCAGACTGTGCTCATTGGGAGCACTGCCAAGCTCTTTGTAAATGTGTGTCAAGAAGCTACACCCACTTGTCTTTTAGGAAAGACGAGGACCACCTTGTCTACCCTTCTTGCCTGGCCAGCCCCTTCAGGAAGTCTTCTTTGCAAGCCACTCCCTATCAGATTGATGGCCCAAATTTAAGTTGGTGATTTCAGCCTCCAGCAGAATCAGTCAGTGCAACTCTAAAGTCCCCCAAATATGTGGATTTCTCTTTGCCAAGTATTCCAGTCATTTACAGATTAACACATGACAGCGTGAAGGCAGGTTCCCTGGGTACCCTGGGCCTACCTTAGTAGATCATGTGGGTTATGGCGGACTTTTCTGGAAGACCGTCGGCTTCCTCAGAGGCAAGCTTTCTCACAACACTGGATCCTCTGTCCCCAGCAGCATGGCTGGCACCCCAGGGTTCAGGGAATACGTAGAGAAAGAAGAACGGAAAGGAGGGCACTGACGAGCTGATGGAGGAAAGTCGCATAAAAGGGGATTTTGGAGATGCAGATTCAGAGCACCTGCTGACCTGCCAGCAGCTTATCTCCAGCGGTGTGCAAGGCTTAGGGTTAGGAGTGGGAACCCTTCTCAGTCTCCCCTTAGGGACTGGAGACTTAACTCCTTGCAGGACCCACCTACCTTCCCTCACCACCCCCCCTCTCTCTTTCCTACCCCAGGCATACAGGGTTCTCGGTTTCTGGTGTTCTAGGCCCTACTGCCCCATTGGGTCAGCCCCAGTAGGGCGCAGGGGGCCATGTCACCCACCTCTCTCTCTCTCTCTCTCTCTCTCTCACACACACACACACACACACACACACACACACACACACACAGGACTGACAGGTGGGTGCCTAAATTTAACCCCCATGGAAAAAATGTGTTCTGAACCTCAATTAGCAATAAGGAGAAGAGGCCATGTTCATTCATTCATTCATTCATTCACTCACTCAAGAAGCATTCTCCAGGAACTCTGGGGTATAATGATGACCACTAGAGTGGCCCCTGGGAATTCACAGCAGGGGAAGGGGAGCAGACCACTCACAGGTTAACCATCCCCACATACGGAAGTGGTCACTCTGTGGAAGCCCCTCATTCCAAGTCCTAGGCCTGGAGTCCCAGTCTGAGCACACCCCAACCAGCTTTATCCTGAATGAGCAGCTGGTTGGGCCCTGAGGTTCCCCCCTGGGCAGTAGTCATTATTTTGAGGACCCCTTCTGGACCAGACAGGCCAATCCAGTTCTCATCTGGAAGTGCCCAGGCATGGGCCTCTGAGCGAGCTCTTCATTCTCACTCAGCACCCAGAGCAGCCCTCTGTTCTCTCCTGCAGAGCCCATGGCTGCTCTGGCCAGAGTGGGACTGGACCTTCCAGGGACCGTCTCCACTTCCCGTCCCAGTGAAGCCTCAGGAATGTGCCAGAACCTCCAATGCCCTCCCTACAGTTCTCCTTGTAAGCCCAGACCGTCTAAGCATTTAAGTGACTTCTGAGTGCCCCCGCCCCCCGCCGCCATCTCCCCTACAGCTTGATCAGCCTCTGTGCCCTGGCCGGCCTCAGGCACCAGGAGCCTTACCTGCTACTCCTGGAGGTCAGGACAGGATGGAGGCCGGCATTTGCAAGGACACTGGGGTTTTGCTCAGGGTGCCCAGAGCTCTCCTGGATGCTTTGCTGGCATCCATCCAGTACAAGGGTTTTCTACCTGCTACTGTGGACACAGGAACCCACACAGAAGTGCGGCAAGTGCAGAGGAAAAAAGGAAGGAAGAGGAGAAGAGACAGGGAGGGAGAAAGACCAAGAATCCTTGGCTGAGCATTGCTCTTAAAGATCGTGTTCTGAGCTCGGTGTTTACACCACTGTAAAATTCAGCTAATGATACACTTACTACTCCTGCAATTTGATTACAATTCAGGAGAAGGTTCAGGATGCAAACTTCTGGGCTTGGTGAGTTTCATGAGTTCTTTGGGTGCATGGAGTGGCTATGCAGGTGTGTGTGCACCAGTGCTCATGTGTAAGGAGTGGGTATGAACGTGTGTACAAGTGTACAAGTATAAGTTCCACTGGACCTCCTTGCACACATGCAAGGAGTTGGTATGCAAAGGAAGCAAGGGCAAAAATGAACGGTTGGAAACAAATGATCCAATCATTGGGCTGCACGTGCCACTTTTGATCACTACCTTTTTATCTTTAGGGTAAATACCCAGTAGCGTGATTGCTGGGTCTTAGGGTAGCTCTATTTTCAACTTTTGAGGAACCTCCATGGAACTGTTTCCCAGGCTGCACAGGCTTGCATTCCCACCAACAGTGTAGGAGGGTTCCCCTTTCTCCATATCCTCGCCAACAACTTTTGTTTCCTCACTGGTTAATTTTAGCCATTTTGACTGGTGTGAGGTGGTATCTCACTGTGGTTTTGATTTGTATTTCCCTGATGCTGAGTGATGCTGAGCACTAGTTCATGTGTCTATTGGTCATCTGGATGTCTTCTTTGCAGAAATGTCTGTTCATTTCTTCTGCCCATTTCTTGATTGGATTATTGATTCTTTGGGTGTTGAGTTTGATACGTTCTTTATAGATTTTTGGATACTAGCCCTTTATTTAATATGTCATTTGTGAATACCTCCTGTCTTTTGGTTTTGTTGACTGTTTCCTTTGCTGTGCAAAAGCTTTTGATCCTGATGAAGTCCCAACAGTTCATTTTTGCCCTTGCTTCCCTTGCTTTTGGTGATGTCTCTAAGGAAGATGTTGCTGCGGCTGAGGTCAAAGAGGTTGCTGCCTGTGTTCTCCTCAAGGATTTTGATGGGCTCCTTTCTCACATTGAGGTCCTTCATCCATTTTGAGTCTATTTTTGTGTGTGGTGTAAGAAAATGGTCCAGTTTCATTCTTCGGCGTGTGGCTGTGCAATTTTTCCAACACCATTTGTTGAAGAGATGGTCTTTTTTCCACTGGACCTTCCATTCTGCTTTGTTGAAGATGAGTTGACCATAGAGTTGAGGGTCTATTTCTGGGCTCTCTATTCTGTTCCATTGATCTATGTGTCTGTTTTTGTGCCAGTACCATACTATCTTGATGATGACAGCTTTGTAACAGAGCTTGAAGTCTGGAATTGTAATGCCGCCAACTTTGGTTTTCTTTTTAACATTCCTCTGGCTATTCAGGGTCTTTTCTGGTTCCATGTAAATTTTAGGATTATTTGTTCCATTTCTTTGAAAAAAAAATTGTTGGCATTTTGATAAGGATTACATTAAATGTGTAGATTGCTTTAGGTAGCATAGACATTTTCACAATATTTGTTCTTCCAATTGGTGTGCATGGAACATTTTTCCATTTCTTTGTGTCCTCCTCAATTTCTTTCATGAGTATTCTATAGTTTTCTGGGTATGGATTCTTTGCCTCTTTGGTTAGGTTTATTCCTAGGTATCTTATGGTTTTGGGTGCAATTGTAAATGGCATTGACTCCTTCATTTCTCTTTCTTCCATCTTGCTGTTGGTGTATAGAAATGCAAGTGATTTCTGTGTATTGATTTTATATCCTGACACTTTACTGAATTCCTGTACAAGTTCTAGCAGATTTGGAGTGGAGTCTTTTGGGTTTTACACATAAAGTATCATATCATCTGCAAAGAGTGAGAGTTTGACTTCTTCTTTGCAGATTGGGATGCCTTTTATTTCTTTTTGTTGTCTCATTGCCAAGGCTAGGACTTCTAGTACTATGTTGAATAGCAGTGGTGATAATGGACATCCCTGCCGTGTTCCTGACCTTAGCGGAAAAGCTCTCAGTTTTTCTCCATTGGGAATGATATTTGGGGTGGGTTTTTCCATAGATGGCTTTGATGATATTGAGGTATGTATCCTCTATCCCTATAGTTTGAAGAGTTTGAATCAAGTAAGAATGCTGTACTTTGTCAAATGCCTTTTCAGCATCTATTGAGAGTATCATATGGTTCTTGTTCTTTCTTTTATTAATGCATTATATCACATTGACTGATTTGTGGTTGTTGAACAAAACTTGCAGCCCAGAATAAGTCCCACTTGGTCATGGTGAAAAATACTTTTAATGTGCTGTTGGATCCTATTAGCTGGTATTTTGGTGAGAATTTTTGCATCTGTGTGTGTCAGGAATATTGGTCTGTAATTCTTTTTGATGGGGTCGTTGTCTGGTTTTGGGATCAAGGTAATGCTGGCCTCATAAAATGAGTTTGGAAGTTTTCCTTCTATTCTAATTTTTGGAATGTTTTCCGGAGAATAGCTTTTAATTCTTCTTTAAATGTTTGAAGCCATCTGGCCCTGGGCTGTTGTTTGTTGGGAGATTTTTGATGACTGCTTCAATCTCCTTACTGGTTATGGGTCTGTTCAGGTTTTCTATTTCTTCTTGGCTCAGTTGTGGTAGTTTCTATGTCTCGATGAATGCATCCATTTCTTGCAGATTGTCAAATTTGCTGGTGTATAGTTGCTCACAGTATGTTCTTATAATTGTTTGTATTTCTTTGGTGTTGATTGTGATCTCTCCTCTGTCATTCATGGTTTTATTTATTTGGATCCTTTCTCTTTTCTTTTAGATAAGTGTGGCCAAGGGTTTATCAGTCTTATTAATTCTTTCAAAGAACCAGCTCCTAGTTTTGTTGATTCATTCTATTGGTTTCTTTGTTGTTGTTGTTGTTGTTGTTGTTGTTGTTGTTTTGGCTTCTATTTAATTGTTTTCTGCTCCAATCTTTATTATTTCTCTTCTCCTGCTGGGTTTAGGCTTTCTTTGTTGTCCTTTCTCCAGCGCCTTTGGGTGTAGGGTTAGGTTGTGTATTTGAGACCTTTCTTGTTTCTTGAGAAAGGCTTGTACTGCTATATATTTCCCTTTCAGGGCTGCCTTTGCTGTGTCCCGCAGATTTTGAACAGTTGTGTGTTCATTATCATTTGTTTCCATGAATTTTTTCAATTCTTCCTTAATTTCCCGGTTGAGCCATTCATTCTTCAGAAGGACGCTCTTTAGTCTCCACGTATTTGGACTCTTTCCAAATTTCCTCTTGTGATGGAGTTCTAGCTTCAGAGCATTGTGGTCTGAAAATATGCAAGGAGTGATCCCAATCTTTTGGTACCAGTTGAGACCTGATTTGTGACCCAGGATGTGATCTATTCTGGGGAGTGTTCCACGTGCACTAGCGAAGAATGTGTATTCTGTTGCTTTGGGATGGAATGTTCTGAATATATCTGTGATGTCCATCTGGTCCAGTGTCATTTAAAGCTTTTACTTCCTTGTTGATCTTTTGCTTGGAGGATCTGTCCATGTCAGTGAGGGGGATGTTAAGGTCCCCTACTGTTATTGTATTATTGTCGGTGTGTTTCTTTGATTTTGTTATTAAGTGGTTAATATAGTTGGCTGCTCCCATGTTAGGGGCATAGATATTCAAAATTGTTATGTCTTCTTGTTGGACAGACCCTTTGAGTATGATACAGTGTCCTTCTTCATTTCTTCTTGTAGTCTTTGGCTTAAAATCTTCATTGATCTGATATAAGAATTGCCACCCCAGCTTTCTTTTGATGTCCATTAGCATGGTAAATTGTTTTCCACCCCCTCACTTTAAATCTGGAGGTGTCTAAAATGAGTTTCTGTAGACAGTGTATTGATGGGTTTTGGTTTTTTATCCATTCTGATACCCTGTGTCTTTTGATTGGGGCATTTAGCCCATTTACATTCAGGGTAATTACTAAAAGATATGAATTTAGTGCCACTGTATTGCCTGTACGGTGACTGTTACTGTATATTGTCTCTGTTCCTTTCTGGTCTACTACTTTCAGGCTCTCTCTCTGCTTAGAGGACCCCTTTCAATCTTTCCTATAGGGCTGCTTTGGTCTTTCCAAATTCTTCTAATTTTTGTTTGTCATGGAAGCTTTTTATCTCTCCTTCTATTTTCAATGATAGCCTATCTGGATATAGTATTCTTGGCTGCAGTTTTTCTCGTTTAGTACTCTGAATGTATCATGCCAGTTCTTTCTGGCCTGCCAGGTCTCTGTGGAGAAGTCTGCTGCCAATCTAATATTTTTACCATTGTATGTTACATACTTCTTGTCCGGGGCTGCTTTCAGGTTTTTCTCTTTATCACTGAGACTTGTAATTTTTACTATTAAATGATGGGGTGTGGACCTATTTTTATGGATTTTGAGGGGGTTCTCTGTGCTGTTTGGATTTTGATGCTTGTTCCCTTTGCCATTTTAGAGAAATTCTCTACTATAATTCTCTCCAGAATACTATAATTCTCTCCTCCTTCTTCTGGGATTCCAATTATTCTAATATTGTTTCAACATATGGTATCACTTAAATCTCTCGCCTTCTCCCCTCATGGTTCAGTAGTTGTTTATCTCTCTATTGTTTATCTTCATTATTTTCCATCATTTGATCTTCTGTATCACTAATTATCCATTCTGCCTCAATTATCCTAGCAGTAAGAGCCTCTATTATTGATTGCACCTCATTAATAGCTTTTTGATTTCACCTTGGGTTGAGTTAGTTTTTTTATTTCTCCAGAAAGAGATTTTATTTCTCCAGAGAGGGATTCTCTAATATCTTCCATGCTCTTTTGAGCCCAGCTAGCACCTTGATAATCATCATTCTGAACTCTGGTTCTGACATATTACAAATATCCATATTGATTAGGTCCCCATATTTCTTTTGTGGTGAGTTTTTCTGCTTTGTCATTTTATACAGATAAGAATAGATAAAGAAGAATAGATAAACTAAAAGGGTGACAAAGACTCCAGAAAAAAATACACTAACCAAATCAGAAGAGACCCAAAACCTAGGGGTGAAAAAAAGAGGGGGGGGGGAATCACATAAAAATCACATATATATATATGATATATAAAGGGGGAAAATAACATAAAATCATATATATATATATATATATATATATATATATATGTATATGTATATGACTTTTATATGACTATATATATATGTTGTTGAATAAAACAGAGTCACCCACTTGATTTTGAGTATATTCTGGTCCTTTAGAAGAAACTACCTCCCAAAATTTTAAAGAAAGAAAAAAAAATATATATATATACACAAAAGTAAGAAAAAATATGATGAAGGGATGAAACATGACTTTAAAGATGAAAATGTAATGAGATTCTAAAAATGGAATTGATAGGATAGGATAGGTTGGTTGGAAAAAGGGGAAAAAAAGAGGAGAGAATGTCATCAGGCTGGAGACTAGAACAAAGCCACGTGCTAGATTCGGGGTATATTTTATCTATTAGAAGAAATTGTATCCCAAAATTTTAAAGAAAAAGAAACCTATATGTATACAAAAAATAAGGTGAAATACGATGAAGGGACAAAATATGACTATAACAATGAGACTTTAAAAAGATTTTTAGGTATTGGTAAGATAAAATAGTTGAAAAAGGTCAAAATAAGAAAGAGGAAAAATTTTAAAAATAGATTAAGAAAAAAATAAAATTCAAAAAATTTAACTTTGAAAGACTAAAGAATCATGGGAGAAAAAACCATGAATTCTATATACTTGCATTCCCCCCAGCTCTGGAGTTCTGCAGTTCTCATTGATCAGTGAACTTGGTCTTGGCTGGATGTTCTTGCTGATCTTTTAGGGGTGGGGGCCTGTCGCAGTGATTCTCAAATGCCTTTGTCCAAGGCAGATTTGCATCACCCTTGCCTGGGGCCAGTCTAAGTAATTTGCTTGGGTTCACTCTCGGGAATTTTTGTTCCCTGAACGCTTTCTGTACAACTTTGGAGAATGGGAATAAGAACGGTGGCTCCCCCAATCTCTGGCCCTGTAGGGGCCAAGAGCTCAGGGCCCTCCTCCTTGGTGCACCCTCAGAGAAAAGCAGTCAATCCCTCCCATCTCTGTGGTCTCGGCCACAATCCATGCTCACCCGGCCTAGTGACCAAGCGTTTCTACCTCTGGCGCTTGGCCTCGTTTGGAGTCTCCAAACCCAGTAGATTCCTGCCACACGCTTCCACACTGCTCTTCGCAGAGGAGGAAGGAGGGGGTCTCTCTGGGTCTGCCACTTGTGGGGTCCCTGCACCAAGAGCAGTGGCCCAGCTATGCCTTGGATCACAGCTTCACAAGTAACCCTAAACTGCGAGCACAATGCCAGCTCTGTCTGTGTAGCCAGCTTCTCCACTCTAATATTTGGCAGCTCTGCAACACTCACACACCTGGTCTTTCTGTGACACTGTGGTCCCCACGAGGGCTCTACCCCCAGTTAGCCTTTGGGGCGACATCCCTCAGTGGAGCAGACTTTTAAAAGTTCAGATTTTGTGCTCTGCTGCTCTCTCACTTGCTAGGATCTGCCCCTCCCCACCACGGTCTAGCTCCCTGTCGCTTTGGATTCACTTCTCTGCACATCCTACCTTCCAGAAAGTGGTCAGTTTTCTGTTCTTAGAATTGCTATTCTTCTTCTCCTCTCTCCCCTGTTGAGTTTGTAGGTGTTCAGAATGGTTTAATAACTATCTAGATGAACTCCTGGGACCTAATGATATTTCAGTCTCCTACTCCTCTGCCATCTTGCTTTCTCTCTTCCTTTCTTTTTACACCTATAACCCTAATGATGGTACGCTCCCTAACTATGTTAATCTATGTTAATCCTATAATTAATCTAATGTTAAACCTATATCTGTGTGCATATCCGTAACTTGCAAGGTCACTAATTCTGGCATATCTTATTGTCAATAGTTCTAGGAACATTTAAGTAAGAGATCAGGCCTAAGCTGACCAACCTTTTGCTGACATACCATGGTATCATTGGAAAAAGTTTAGTTATGTTACTTAACATACAAATTTGTCTAAAAGCCGAGTAACTCAGTTGCAAATGGAATTTCTAAGAGTAATTGCCAACTTCCCGTGGAGTCATTCTTCCCAACATACTGTAATTTTCCAGCTCTTCCTGAATTGTGTCATACTTCCTGTCAGTGGCATTCAGGGAATGGGCTCACGCACTGCCAAATAATGTGTAAGCGGAATAGAACCAAGTTATACCAATAAAGCTGTGAACCCTCTCATAAATGTCCTTTTCCCAGTGAAAGTCCATATAGCTTTCCAATAGTGAATGCTTTTCGGATACATTTAAGTATTCGTGTACGTATTTAGGTAAAGACTCTTGGCATAGAATCTGTGGACTTTTGTCAAAGAATGAAAAACAGAAACCTGGATTTCTGTGAGAGAGCAAAGAGGAAAAAAGGTGTGTAAGGACAGTGAGTGTTTGTTGTTATTTCCAGGCATTGATAAGATGGCTGAAAGAGAGGTCAAAGTGGACATTTTGTCATTTATTTGGCCAACAATTATTAAAGGAAACTAACTGTATTCTTAACAGAATTTCTGGAAAACCTTGAAATTCTAGCTGGAAAGTAATATGATTTGACTCTGTGTTAAGCTGTATGCGGTTTGTGGATATTAATTTTAGCTTCTATGCATTTAAGGGTTTCAATTTTTGCCATCACTGTTGGCTTTTAGTGACCTCTAAACCTGCCTTACCAGTGCTATTTGCTTTCCTTTTTGAAGACGTACATCTGCACAACCAATAGGCATATTTCTAAAATCAACTGCTAGTATTTACTCAATGTTTTTCCGAGCCAAGTACATTATCTCACATAGTAGTCACAATCCTATAAAGGAGGTGCTAATGTAATCCGCGTTTTATATTTGAGGTAGAAATTCAGATATGAGGAGTTTTAAAGACTTTCCGAGGGTCACATAAAAATTAGAGAAGAGCAGGAGTTTCAAATCATGCTGTATGACCCAGAACTTGTACACTAAATGGGGTCATTGGTGGGTGTGGTGGACTCTAGGTGATAAGCTTTATAGAGGAGAGGGCTTCGGAGTTTGGTTGTGACTGACTAGCTCACACTTGCCATCTAGATTCAGGACAGTGGGGATGGAAGAGCAGTCCAATCTGGGAAAATACTTGTAAAATAATGGAGGTGGGGAAGTAAAAAGAAAATGTTTGTGAAGCAGTGATGGGTCAACGTGGTAGAAATTATGCCTTGCATGTGAGGTAATATGGCCAAAATGTGGATGAACATCAGCATGTACAGCTTCCAAAGGCCCAACCG
The DNA here is from genome assembly GCF_902655055.1 of Lutra lutra. Lineage (NCBI taxonomy): Eukaryota > Metazoa > Chordata > Mammalia > Carnivora > Mustelidae > Lutra > Lutra lutra. The sequence continues at coordinate 1,298,133 of NC_062297.1, read as the reverse complement.
GGGAAACTACTTGAAAACATAGCAGATGTTTACAAAGAAGTGGCTGTGTGCTCATTTACAGCATTACTTCCTGAGTCCTCATAATGAGCTTCTGTGTCATTATAACCATAGTCATTTCACACACAAAGTACCTAAACACACAGAAATTAACTTGGCCAACATTATGTAACCAGTAAGGAGTAGAGCTGGGATTCTTACTGAGGGAGTGTGGTTCCAGAAAGCATGATTTTAACTGTTGTGTGGCCCTAGATATTATTAGGTGGAATGATGTAATTGGATTGAGGAACCCCTGTGAGGACCTGAAAAATAGGGAAGATTGGAACAGAAAGTTGAGTGAGTAGGGGTGGAGAGGTGCACCTACATTACTATAGCACTCTGTGTGGGTGGCACTCAGTGTCTGTGGAGGTGACTAGTTGTGAATAAACATGTGAGATCAGAGAGATTAGTGAGGTTGGGTTGGGATCTGGGAGTAAGAGCTCCAAGTCTGAATTTTGGCCATGCCAAAATTCTTTGGTCACCTCGTGAACTTGGCCTAATGGATGAACCTCTCTGCTTTGATTCACTCTTTCACAAAGTGGTAAATGCCTCAGAACTGGGGGGATTAAGTCCATTTTTGGCTCAGCCGATGGTAAAGTTTTATTAGGCCACCCATCTGGCCATACCACTGAGTCAGTTGGAATCCGTATCTCCAACTCAGACAAAAGCCATCAGTACTCTGAATGGACTCAGGAGGCACTTCCAGAGATGTGCCAGTTGAAATTCCTTTAGTGGGGATGAGGAGAGGGATGAGAGGACAGAGCGTGGATGGAGCTCTCATGCGTGCTCCACAGAATAGGTCAGGTGGAGAAACAGGCTCCCAGGAGAACATTACATTTTTATAGATTCCTTCTTCCATAGTTACTATCTTCCTCACATCAGCATTTTTTGGTCTTTGCTCTCCCTTATGTCTTTGTTCTTACTTCATGAGGGTGCAGTCTCATCAGAGCTTTATTGATCTCTACATTTGCTCTTCCTTTGCATGAAAGCTCTTGAGCAGCATGAACTTCACAGCCTCATAGTTACTAAAAGCACACATAGAACCTGAAACCAGGTTTTCTTTTTTTTTTTTTAATTTATTTTCAGCATAACAGTATTCATTGTTTTTGCACCACACCCAGCGCCCTCTCCAATACCCACCACCTGGTTCCCCCAACCTCCCACCCCCGCCACTTCAAACCCCTCAGGTTTTTGTTCAGAGTCCATAGTCTCTCATGGTTCACCTCCCCTTCCAATTTCCCCCAACTCCCTTCTCCTCTCTAACTCCCCTTGTCCTCCATGCTATTTGTTATGCTCCACAAATCAGAGAAACCATATGATAATTGACTCTCTCTGCTTGACTTATTTCACTCAGCATAATCTCTTCCAGTCCCGTCCATGTTGACACAAAAGCTGGGTATTCATCTTTCTGATGGAGGCATAATACTCCATCGTGTATATGGACCACATCTTCCTTAATCATTCATCCGTTGAAGGGCATCTTGGTTCTTTCCACAGTTTGGTGACCGTGGCCATTGCTGCTATAAACATTGGGGTACAGATGGCCCTTCTTTTCACTATATCTGTATCTTTGGGGTAAATCCCCAGTAGTGCAACAGCAGGGTCATAGGGCTCTATTTTTAATTTCTTGAGGAATCTCTTCCAGTCCTGTCCATGTTGCTACAAAAGTTGGGTATTCATCCTTTCTGATGGAGGCATCATAGTCCATAGTGTATATGGACCACATCTTCCTTATCCATTGATTTCTTGATTTTTTTTCCTTCTTTTGGTTAGTAATTTATTTGAAAAAAAATCACAAGTTTTAGTGATTCAGATGGACACTTTCATTATTTTCTCAAAAAATATAATAATATCTCCTTCCCTTAATAAAAGGAATATTCTTACATCAAAACTAACAACATGGTCGGGACTGGAAGAGATTATGCTGAGTGAAATGAGTCAACCAAAGAGAGTCAATTATCATATGCTTCACTTATTTGTGGAGCATAACAAATCGCATGGAGGACAAGGGCAGTTAGAGAGGAGAAGGGAGTTGAGGGAAATTGGAAGGGGAGGTGAACCATGAGAGACTATGGACTCTGAAAAACAATCTGAGGTTTTTGAAGGGGTGGGGGTGGCAGGTTGTTGGGGGAACCAGGTGGTGGGTATTGGAGAGAGCACGGATTGATTGGAGCCCTGGGTGTGGTGCAAAAACAATGAATACTGTTACGCTGAAAATAAATTAAAACAAACAAACAACAACAACAACAAAAAAAAAACCAAAACAAAACTAATGATATATTGCATGGTGACTAACATAACATAATAAAAATAATAATAAAAAAGGGATTTATCTTACTTTCCTAAATCTTAAAAAGATTTTAATTAATACGTACTGGTAGAATTGGCCTTTAAAAATTAGATGTTAAATTATGTGGGTTCTCCAATATTCTAAGATAAGTATTAACATAATGTTTTCACACTCTCAAGTGTTTAATTTTCTTTTAATGTAATTAATTGAGAGTATTTGTGATGATATGATGATCAGCCTAATTAGGAATATTCTGTTTAGTAATCTAATCCAAATGAGAAAAAGATGCCTTTTTTTTTTTTTTTTTTTTTTTGAACACAGGACTGAAGGCTGGGTAAATTTGATATTTCTTTTGAGACATTTTCCCTCTCTTGAAAGTGTGCCCTTCATATATTATATATTTAGTCTTTTCCATGACCATTTTAAATAAACATTCTGGAAGTACTTATTACCTTGTAAAAGCTTGAATTAAAAAATGAACCTTGCTAATATAAAGTTTTCACCCAGCATGAATGAGAACATATGAAAACACAGATGGTGATTTTTAGAAGAAATATAACTAGACAATAATACTTAGTGAAATTTCTATTCCTCCTAATAATTTTATAGAAGTTTCAAAACATTAAATCTTCCCTTGTAATCTAATCTTGTATTTAAGTTTATGTAAGTTATTACCGAAATTGTTCGACAAGGTAAAAAGTCATTTTACAGTATTGCAATATCTAATACTATTTTTGGATTTTACATTTAAAGCTTTTATTGTTTTATATGTACAGATAGTTCAGTCAGTTTTCTAAGAGTGATTCTGTATTTTAAATTAATACCATCAATTTTCATTTGATATATTTCCTAAGTGAGGGTATGTACATTTGACTCTTTTCTTGCTGGGATGATCTATTCTATGAATAATTGTTTAGAGTATTAAAGATAGATTTTACTAGGTTTGTTACTTAATTACTTTAGTAGATTAAATTAGTTCAGGTTGGTAACATAAAATATTCCGTTTATAGCCACTTAAAAATATTTCAAACCCTTACATTGCATGGGTAGCACCTTGCATTAACAATGAAACCAAGTTAAAAATACACTGTAGATTTTCTATTGATGAAGTGCTCCTTTCGATCAGCTTATGACCCTATTTCAATGTCTGACCAGGCTCTCCATCCACTGATATTGACCTCTGACAATTCTTTAGGCTGTAAGTAAAGAAAATCTAAGACATGCATCTGCTATTTGCCATATTTCCATGACAAGAGGGAAGCAGAGAGTGAGGATGGGTTGTGATTCTATTTCTCAAGCTAGAAGGGAGAGATTAAATTGGAGATCCCCAGGAATTCTAGTTCAACTGCAAAGGTAGAGAGAATGGGAAGAAGTAAGTGTTTCTCATCCCTTTCTGTAAGTGAGACTTGAAGACACTTGCCCAGAATATCCTGTTCCAATCAGCAAATGCTAAAGTTAGCTCTTTTTAAAATTTATTTATTTTTAAAATTTTTATTGTGTTATGTTAGTCATCACACAATACATCACTAGTTTTTGATGTAGTGCCAAAATTCATTCTTTACATACAATACCCAGTGCTCCATGAAATATGTGCCCTCCTTAGTACCCACCCCCAGGCTCACCCATTCCTCCATGCCCCCTTTCTAAACTCGTAGTTTCTCGGAGTCCATGGCTTATCATGGTCCATCTCCCTCTCTGATTCCCCACCCCCTGTCACTTTCCTTTCCTTCTCCTAATGTCCTCCATGCTATTCCCTATGTTCCACAAGTAAGTTAAGCCATATGATAATTGACTTTCTCTGCTTGACTTATTTCACTCAGCCTAATTTCCTTTGGTCCCATCCATTGTGGATGAGAAAGTTGGGTATTCATCCTTTCTGATGGCTGAGTAATATTCCACTGTGTATATGGCCACATCTTCTTTATCCATTCATCTGTTGAAGGGCATCGAGGGAGGAAGGGCAAGACGGCAATGACATAGAAGACCCTGTTTCAACAGGTCCCCTGAACTGAGCTAAATATCTACCAGAGCACTTTGAACACCCATGGAATCGCCCTGAGATGTAAGATCACACACTTCTGGATCTCTACAGGGGCAGAAGATCATCAGTGGAGAGCTAAAGCAGAGTGGGAATGTTAGAACTGATATTGGAGGATAAGCAGAAGGGGAAGGGAGCCACCATAAGTGACCCAGTGGAAAGTAATACCCCAATAAGAAAGTGCCTGTGCTTTGGGACCAGCAGTAGCTTGGAGACTGGTTAACAACACTCAGAAAGAACAAAGGGTCTTTAGGGGCAAATGGTGGGATCCATGGCCACAGGCACAGAATTAAGCCCACAGCCCAAGGGCTGACACAGCCAGTGCTCATCCAGTCCTGAGAGAGCCTGGCAGGGCTCCACTTGGGCGTCCCTGGACCTGTAGCCTTCCAATGGCTGCATCGCCTCCAGGTCTCGGGTCCACCTGGCATGAGCATGGGCTCCAGACAACAGTCCTGGCAATGGCAGCCCCCAGGATCGGGCTCCCTCAGACCAGTATGGCTTGTGGTTTCAGTACTGTGGGGGTGCAGAGACAAGCAGAGGCCTTGGGTGACCACTGAGACAGTGGCTGAGGGTGCGCACCACCTGTGGCAGGTTGCAGTGTACAGCAGAGTTTGCAGAAGGGGAGACTGTGTGTTCTGGACCACCCAGAGGGGAGCAGACTAAGGTTTCTCTCTGAGGTGCAGGTCTGGGTGCAAACAGCTTATTTTGCTCTGACCCTCCAAAAGGCAACAAAACAGCTGCCAAAGAACAAAACCTCCAGAGAACCAAGCCTGGAAAACAACAGTTTCCACAGAGCCCAGCCCCTTGATAGGGGGCAGGTTGACTCAGCCAAGGAGGATTGACTGAAAAACAACACAGCAGGCCCATCCCCCAGAAGACATGCCAAAAGAACAAGAGGACAACCACCACAGGGTCCCCATAAAACCCCAACATCAGAGATAAACAATATATTAGCTCTGATATATTTTATATATATTTATACATCTGTTTATAAATATATAAACAATATATAAAGCTCCCAGTATTGCCTCAAGACCTGTTATATTTCATTCATACAACCTTTCTTTTCTGTCTCTCTTCTTTTCTTAAT